>NC_086452.1:323130095-323430095 GCF_028390025.1 Pseudophryne corroboree | reverse complement strand
TTAGTCTCCCCGTCCGCCACCACTCGCAGCCGAGAGGGGAACAACATCGAATAGGGGATATTCAGATCACGAAGTCGCCGCTTGACAGGCATAAACTGGGCCCGGTCTTTTTGGACATCTGCAGCGAAATCTGGAAATGCTGACACCCGGACGCCATTTCGGATCAGAGGGCCCTTCGCGCGACCCAGGCGCAGAACAGAGTCTCGGTCTTTATAATGTAGAAACTTTGCTATAAATGTCCGCGGGGGGGCGCCTGGGGGCAAAGGCCGGAACGGCACCCGATGCGCCCGCTCCCCTGCAAACTGGGATGTAAAGGATTCGGCGCCATACGCTTCTGTCAACCAGGATTCCAGGAATTCCTCAGGATGTGCCCCTTCCTCCCTCTCAGGCAAGCCCACGAATCTGACGTTGTTTCTGCGAAGTCGTCCCTCCATATCCAGGAGTTTAGTTTGCAGTGTAGAAACTTGCTGTGTAACCGCAGAGACAGACCGTTGAAGGGGGCCGCTGAGGTCTTCCAAATTAGAGACCCGCGTCTCCGTTTCTCCCACTCTCTCCCGGACCCGCTGGACATCCTGGCGTAATAAGGACAGGTCACACTGCACCTTCTCCATTTTGTCCGACAGACGCTGTTCGCTGGCCGCTATGGCCTCCAGGACCTGCTGAATGGAAGGAGGAGGTGGCTGTACATCCGCGCCCTGGTCTGACCCAGCCGGGGGCGCCGACTGAGCAGCCGGCTGTCGGGCATACTTCTCCAGTTTAGCCGCCGCCGCACTCTGGCCACCCTTCACCATGATGACAAGGCTAAGGCAGCACTCGAGGTCCCTGTATTCAGTGTCAGAAAGCACAGCAGAGGGGAGAAGATATAATGGCAGCAGTGCTCCAGGGCATCCAACAGGAGAACACTGTGGAGGAGGGTGGGGGGGGGGGGGGCAGAGGAGCCTGGGGCAGAGTGTTAATGTATAATATATGCTGTATAGTGGCCCACAGAGACAGGACAATCTGTGTCCAGAGTAGATCCCCCAGCCCTGCAGTCCCCACGAGTGCAGAGTCACACAGGATGTATGCAGAAAAAGCTGCAGCCAAGATGGCCGCCGGAGAGTGCAGTCTCTCCCCTCTCAGCACGATTCCAGGCTCCAGAGGGACAGAAGCGGCCGGCAAACTCCACCAGGGGACACAGGTGAGGGGTGCCGCTCTCCCCAGGCACAGAGGGATCCAAATCCTTGCGATCTCCGCGGGTCCGTGCGCGCGCGCGCGCGGCAGTGTGTTGTAAATTGAGCCCGGGGATCCGTCGGCGGCCTAGGCCCAAGAGTCGGGCAGCCGCTGGCGCTGGCCAGGAGCTCTGGAGCGGGTCCACAAACGCTGCCCACCGCCTCCCCACAGACAGTGCCCTATATTAGGCCGGGTTTGAGCCTCAGAGGGGGCTCCAGGATATATGCAGGATTAATTCGTCCGGGGAGCTCCACCAGCCTGCTTCCTACCCGTTCACCGCCGTGGCCACGCCCCGACCGGACACATGTTTAACACCACCCAGGCTGCCAAGGCCTGAGTTATCTGCTTTGCAGCAGGATGACTGCTGTGATATTTCATCTTCCTCGCAAAGGACTGTTGGACAGTCAATTGCTTACTGGAAGTAGTACAAGTGGTCTTCCGACTTTCCCTCTGGGATGACGATCGACTCCCAGCAGCAACAACAGCAGCGCCAGCAGCAGTAGGCGTTACACTCAAGGATGCATCGGAGGAATCCCAGGCAGGAGAGGACTCATCAGACTTGACAGTGACATGGCCTGCAGGACTATTGGCTTTCCTATCTAAGGAGGAAATTGACACCGAGGGAGTTGGTGGTGTGGTTTGCAGGAGCTTGGTTACAAGAGCAAGGGATTTAGTTGTCAGTGGACTGCTTCCGCTGTCACCCAAAGTTTTTGAACTTGTCAATGACTTCTGATGAATGCGCACCAGGTGATGTATAAGGGAGGATGTTCCTAGGTGGTTAACGTCCTTACCCCTACTTATTACAGCTTGACAAAGGCAACACACGGCTTGACACCTGTTTCCGCATTTCTGTTAAAATAATTCCACACCGAAGAGGTGATTTTTTGTGTAATTTGACCAGGCATGTCAATGGCCATATTCATCCCACGGACAACAGGTGTCTCCCCGGGTGCCTGACTTAAACCACCACACCATCAGAATCCTCCTTGTCAATTTCCTCCTCAGCGCCAGCAACACCCATATCCTCATCCTGGTGTACTTCAACAGTGACATCTTCAATTTGACTATCAGGAACTGGACTGCGGGTGCTCCTTCCAGCACTTGCAGGGGGCGTGCAAATGGTGGAAGGCGCCACCTCTCCCCGTCCAGTGTTGGGAAGGTCAGGCATCGCAACCGATACAATTGGACTCTCCTTGGGGATTTGTGATTTAGAAGAACGTACAGTTCTTTGCTGTGCTTTTGCCAGTGCTTCCATCCTCATGTGAAGCTGAACCACTAGTCATGAACATAGGCCTGGGCCTCAGCCGTTCCTTGCCACTCCGTGTCATAAATGGCATATTGGCAAGTTTACGCTTCTCATCAGACGCTTTTAATTTAGATTTTTGGGTCATTTTACTGAACTTTTGTTTTTTGGATTTTACATGCTCTCTACTATGACATTGGGCATCGGCCTTGGCAGACGACGTTGATGGCATTTCATCATCTCGGCCATGACTAGTGGCAGCAGCTTCAGCACGAGGTGGAAGGGGATCTTGATCTTTCCCTATTTTACCCTCCACATTTTTGTTCTCCATTTTTTAATGTGTGGAATTATATGCCAGTAATATATCAATAGCAATGGCCTACTGTACCGTACTGCTATATATTATATACTGGTGGTCAGCAAAATTCTGCACTGTCCTCCTACTATATAATACTGCGCACAACTAAAATGCACCACAGGTATGGATGGATAGTATACTTGATGACTCAGAGGTAGGTAGAGCAGTGGACTACTGTACCGTACTGCTATATATTATATACTGGTGGTCAGCAAAATTCTGCACTGTCCTCCTACTATATAATACTGCGCACAACTAAAATGCACCACAGGTATGGATGGATAGTATACTTGACGACACAGAGGTAGGTAGAGCAGTGAAGTACTGTACCGTACTGCTATATAATACTGGTGGTCACTGGTCAGCAAAATTCTGCACTGTCCTCTTATACTACAATGCAGCACAGATATGGAGCGTTTTTCAGGCAGAGAACGTAGATATTTTCAGCACACTGAGCACAGATATTTGCAGCACACTGAGCACAGATATTTGCAGCACACTGAACACAGAAACTGAGAGAACGCTGCACGTCCTCTCCCTATCATCTCCAATGCACGAGTGAAAATGGCGGCGACGCGCAGCTCCTTATATAGAATACGAATCTCGCGAGAATCCGACAGCGGGATAATGACGTTCGGGCGCGCTCGGGTTAACCGAGCAAGGCGGGAAGATCCGACTCTGCCTCGGAACCATGTAAAATGGGTGAAGTTCAGGGGGGTTCGGATTCCGAGAAACCGATCCCGCTCATCACTAGTTATAAGGCACAATGATCCCTATGGCCACATGCATTTTAAAGGTTTCTTGTGGCCACTTACAGTATATGGAACCTGTTGTAAAACACAATACACAAATCCTGCAAAATATAAGTCTTTTCTTCAACAAGTAGATCTTACTAACTTTGGGGCTCATTTACATTTGGATGTAAGTCATTTTCATGACAGGCCTCTCAGATGTAGCAGTACATGCCCGCACTGATAGGGGTTACTTTCACAATCTCCCTGAAATGCTTTTTCAAAAGTAGGCAAGTATGTTCTATTTTTAGGTTTACCAATGTGAGAATAACACACACAGTGACATGCGTTCACACATATAAATATATTAAACAAATTGTTAAACACAGACTGGCAGACATACTAAATCAATTAGGGCTGATGAGGAATTAAATGTAAATTGGCTGTAATTGCTCCAGCATTACGTGTGCAGAGATTTCCGTCCAAATGCTGAGCTGTACTAATCAACGCATTTGTGGGATTTTGCATTCAATTTGCTTTCGATTTTGCATTTGGGGATTTCCTAAATGTAAAATCGAATGTAAAATTTTATATAAAACCAAACCCCACTCAAAATAGAATATCGATAAAACATCAGTACTTTTATATACACAAATATAGAATCCCCTGATTTCCTAATATTCAAAATGAAAATTGAAAACAGAATCAAACCATAAATCCCTCAAATAATAAACAAATGCTTCTACACAACATTCTATTCCCTAATCCTTCATTGTGATGCCTATAAAAGTAGAGATGACAGATGAGAGATAATTGGTAAATTGCGTAATGCATATACATAGCACTGCGCATGCACCAAACTCTAATAGCCATGCAGCTCACAGCCCTTACCTTTTACACAGAGTGACTGACAGTCAGGTACCATTTGTGGGCTTTGACAGGGAGTGGTTGCAAAAACGCAGGCAAGTAATGGTTCTGTTTGGGGCGTGTCGCTGGGTGCATTTGCGAATCCGTACTCAAGCAGTGTGCCTCCGGTGTCTCAATTCAGGCTGCCATGCTGCATGGTCATTGATTTTATTTAGCTGACGATTATTATTGCAAGCACAGCGATGAACTGCAGGGCGCTTCTGGTTCCGGTTTTCGGGTTTCCGGTTGCAGCAAGCGCAGAATGGATCACTATTAACTAGATTTAGTTATTTTTTCAACATTACATTTTTATTAAGAGTATTCGTAGAAAAACAAGGAATACAGAAAAGAAGAGAGGGGACAATAAAACAAAAGAAAAAATATAAATAAAAAGGGGAGACAGGTTATACAACAGCATCAAGCAAATACAATAAGTACAGTATGTCGCACAGGTCAAGTAACGTCCTCAGTTGGCGTTTCATTCAAACCAAAAGGAGGGCTCAATGGGGTGGTGGGAGTAGCAGGAAGTACCCTTACCCTCTGTAACGTAAACATGCCACCGGAACGTTGACTAGATTATTGAATCATTAGCATGGATATATAACCATACTTGCCTACCTGACCCTCTCCATGAGGGAGAAAATGCTCTGTTCATGGAGTTTCCTGGTAATGTATGATTGCCATAACCTGTGGTGAGCTAGTTAATTGATAAGAAATGTGTTTCACCACAGGTGATGACAATCATACATTACCAGGAAAGTCCAGGAACAGAGCATTTTATCCCTCATGGAGAGGGTCAGGTAGGCAAGTATGCATATAACCCCCACTCATTTCTGTACAATTTTACCCTTGATAAAGCCTTTAAAGGGTGAAACATGTTGGAACTACCTACCTATCACTAACCTAAACTATACAGTGGACTATCTCCTGCTGGAGTATCCAGGAACTATTACTTTACCTGGAAATGGACACTTTTAAGAATGCCAAATTGATTTCTCACAAAATATTTAAAATGCCCGCTCTAATATATATTGTAAACGCCTGCACCTCTTATTGCCATATCCCATGAATGTGCGCTAAACATCGCAAAACACTGCATCCCGTAAGAGAAAACAATACACCCACACATTATCTGAGTTCCAAAGCTCATTGATGTCTATATTTGTTATTAAAAAGGATATGGATTCAATATATATTACAAAGTACAGTATACCTATAGTTACATGGTTACACTCACACAGTAAGCAGTTAGAACAGTTACATATAGTTATATGCCATCACATACAGTTTCAGTTACATGCCAGCGATACAATTACCATTCCCTCCAATGCAGCTTATGTCTCCCTCTCTCTGTAAATAAATACAGGAACTGAACTGCCAGCAACTCCTCCATCATCCTCTGAGACCAAAAAGCAAGTAACTGACCTCCTGTGTGGTCAGCTTATGTCTCATCTAGTTTCTGGGGGAGGGGACTCATGATGAGTCACCAGTTCCTTTGTATATGGTAATCAGATTCAGCCTTGAATACATCCAAAGGGCTGTCCTGAGTTCCCTGTCCACTGTAACATTCATTGTTCTAACAAAGTGATTTTAGCTTTTATACATGTAATCATAACTATTCGCTGCAATGTCCTACAACTTCATAACAAGTATCAAATTAATCTACACATTAAGCTGGTTGTTTTAATAGTAAACATGACAGGTCTATCTTGCTTCGTTCAAATAATACACATTCATGACATTAATTCATTAGATCATTTTAAATCATCATGATGTCTGGCGCTTGATATTATTATAATTATGTACTGTATGAAATAGGTGTCGAATCCATCTCTGTGGCATGTCCGTGTAAATGCGTGTGTTACCATATATGGCTGTGCTCGCTGACGTATTTGCAAGTATAGCGACTTAAATGTGTGTAGTTTGTATGTTCTCTTTATGTAATATTTTTGACTTCGACACTGTGGATCGACCAACTAACAGATAAGCACCTTTAATGTGTGTCTCTGTTTTTTTATATTTGTTTAAATAAATGTTCACATTTTTAAAGTAAACTATTATACCTCACAATGGAGACGTCTTTAATTTGCATTTAATCATCCTGCGATTGGGGGTGTTACACGAAAATACTGAACAGTAGGCAAAGCTTTTGTATTTGATGCAGTGGCTGAAAGCTGATTGCAGAGAAACCTGATTGTATTATGGGCCTAATTCAAGGTTGATTGCAAAACAACATCTACTATATAATAGCCCAGATCTGTCACTCTGTGACTGTGTGGATAACGCTGGGTGTGGCTAGGAGCTCTCATAGGGTTAGCAGCAGGTCTATCACACCCAGTCCACAGCTGATTGGATGAGAAATGCCCTCCCACACAGGTAACATCCAGTGGGAGGCTCTGCCCTTTGGCTGCTGGGTGTTCCCAGAGCAGGATTAACAATGGGGCTGATGGAGCTGCAGCTCCATGCCCACCCCCCCAAAATAGGCCCACTGCATCTGCAGCAACATACCCTCCAACAATTTACACACAAACATCAGTACAAATTCGAAAAGGGGGCGTGGCCACGGGTAAACCTTTTCCTATACTTTCAATGGAAGTATGGAGAGCCAGAAATCGATACAGACCATTAAAAAAAGGTACTGTACCTGCCAAAAAGGTTCAGTTGGAGGGTATGCCACTGCATCTGCAACAAGTCTCTGCGCTGTAGATAGGGAAAAAATATATATTCTTTTACTGCAATATCCTATGTCCTACTGACAGTCCGCCTGCCCCCTCCGGCATCAACAATCCCCACTCCCTAGCCGCGGCGCAGGTGGAACAAAAGCTGCTGCGGCCACTGGCATAGATGTGTATGAAAGCGGCGCAGCGGAAGGCTTTCATAGCCCTTCCTGCGCCGCATACTCTCTGAGCCCTGGAGCCTCCTCTGCGCGTGATGTCACAGAAGTGCCTCCCCGCAACACAGCACCTGGGCTGCCGGCCTGGAAGCCCAGAGATGGCTAATGTAACGGATAGAGTGGGTGATATCGTGGAGGGTAAAGTCTGGATGCTGAATCAATTTAAAAGGTGACAATGCTGTGCAGTGCAATGGGTGTGCAGTGTCACTGACACTGCACAGCACTCTCACCTTTTACATTGATTCGGTGAGTCAGTCAGTTCTGCCAGCCAGTCACTATTGTTAGCGCCACTGTCCCAATGTGCCGCATTACAGGGAAGTAAACGCACTAACTAAACTACAGCTCCCAGCAGCCCTTAGCGCCGAAGCAGCTGGGAGCTGTAGTTTATTGAGTGCATCTTCTTCCCTGTAATGCGACGCATTGGGACAGCAGCGCTAACAATAGTGACTGGCTGGCAGAACTTACTGACTCGCTGAATCAATGTAAAAGGCTCCCTCCACCACCCGCGGCACCCCTGGACCCCCTCCCCCATCCGCGTCTCCCCCGCACCCACCACTCCACAACCACAGCACCTACTAGGTGATTCATCAGGCCCTGCGTGCACTGTTCACACCGTTGCAAGGACATACGACCCCTTAACCATTACACGCCCTTTGTCCGTGCAATATTTAACCACTCACACAATTATGATTGGAGGTTATACTCCATATAATAAAAATATTGCATGCCACAAGGGCGTACAAGGGTTAAGGGGGCGTAGTCCCTTACGACAGTGTTAAGAGCGCCTGTAGGGTGCAATGAATCACCTAGTTTTCCTATAATGAGCAAAACCATATGCACTGCAGGTGGGGCAGATATAACATGTACAGAGAGAGTTAGGTTTGGGTGGGTTATTCTGTGCAAGGTAAATACTGACTGCTTTATTTTTACACTACAATTTAGATTTCAGTTTGAACACACCACCCAAATCTAACTCTCTCTGCACATATTATATTTGCCCCACTTGCAGTGCAAATGGTTTTGCCCATTAGAGGAAAATGTTGTTTTGCAATCAACCTTGAATTAGGCCCTATATGCGATAATGCTGACATCATTACAGTACGCAGATTCTAATGTAGCGTGAAAGATCGAATGATCAATAATACTACACTATTAGGCGCTTGTCTTTTCTCCATATCTATTATTAGTAACTAAACCGCTGTATCTGACTCAAGGTGAGTAACTTACTTTTGGTGGCCTTTAAAATGATGAGTCTTTGAACAGTTTTGCATTTAGATAGATATTCGGGCTTCAGGTCCAACCACTGACAATGAGCAGATGAGACGAATCATGCAGAGGATGAACATACAAACACAGTATTTGAGGTTGAAAAGAGGCAAAATGCCCATCCTGTTCAACCTGTATTCTGTATTAAATTTAGTTGATTTTACTGTACCTACTGAAGAATGTTTTTATGACTAGTTAACAACTATAAATCATGTTACATCCGGATTAACAACGTCAATATTTTAAATGTTGTAACCTCGGTTATCCTTTTCAATCAGAAATTCATCCAATCCTTTTTTAAATGCATTTACAGAGTCTGCCATTACCACTTTCTCTGGCAAGGAATTCCAAATCCTGATTGCCCTAACAGTAAAGAACCCTTTCCTCCGTTGTGTACAGAATTTTTTTACCTCCAGCCTCAGTGAGTGCCCACGTGTCCTAAAGAGAGTTCTTTTATTAAATAATTCCTCTGATAACTCTTTGTAGTGTCCCTTTACATATTTGAAGACATTAATAATGTCTCCTCTTAGGCGCCTCTTTTCCAGTGTGTACATATTCAACCTAGTAAGCCTTTCCTCATAATCCAGTCCCTCTAGCCCTTTAATCAATTTAGTAGCTAGCCTTTGAACCCTTTCGAGTTCCCCGATATCTTTTTTTATACAGTGGTGCCCAAAACTGAACACAATATTCCAGGTGCGAACGTACCAATGATTTGTACAATAGAAGAATTACATTCTCGTCCCTTGTCTCAATTCCCCGTTTTATGCACGCTAGCACCTTACTTGCCTTCTTTACTGCGCTTTTACATTGTATATGGTTAATAAGCTTATTATCAATGAGTAACCCCAAATCTTTTTCCAAAACTGTTACCCCTAGACTTTCCCCATTTAATATGTAGGATGCAAGTTTGTTTATAGTCCCGAAATGCTTAACCTTGCATTTTTCTATATTTAACCTCATTCCCCATTTAGACGCCCAGATTTCAAGTTTAGATAAGTCATTCTGCAGAGACTCCATATCTATTTCTGAATTAATTATCCTACACAGTTTAGTATCTTCTGCAAAGATTGAAACTGTGCTTTCCAGGCCTATTTCTAGGTCATTGATAAATATGTTGAACAGTAGTGGCCCGAGTACAGACCCCTGTGGTATTCCGCTGACTACCGGTGTCCAGCTTGAAGACTTTCCGCTGACCACTACTCCTGTACCCTGTTGTCCAGTCAGTTTTTCCTAGGCCAAGCTGCTTTAATATGATGATTAGTCTCCTGTGAGGCACTGTATCGAATGCTTTTGCAAAATCTAAGTAGACAACATCCACTGCTTTTCCTTGGTCATGATTGTTGCTCACTTCCTCATAGAAGTTAATTAAGTTAGTTTGACATGATCCGTCCCTCACAAACCCATGCTGGTTCTTGCTAATAATCTTAGTAGTCTGCAGATACTCCTGTATGCTATCCCTTATAATTCCTTCAAATATTTTCCCCACCATAGATGTCAAACTAACCGGTCTGTAGTTACCCGGATGATTTTTGGATCCCTTTTTAAATAATGGCACTACCTCTGCTATACACCAATCCTTCGGTACCATGCCAGATCTAAGTGAACTATTGAAAATCAAGTATAAGGGTCTTACTAGTTGTGACCAAAGCTCCATAAGAACCCTCGGATGAAGTCCGTCCGGGCCAGGTGATTTATTAATCTTTATTTTGCATAGTCTCTCCCTGACTACTTCTTCACTTAAACATCTAACCACGAATCCTTACTGTCATTATCACTATGCACTACTCCCACCGCCAGTTCTTCTTTGGTAAACACTGATGAAAAAAATGTATTCAGTATTTCCGCTTTTGATACGTCATCATTTAGCAATACTCCAAATTCCTCTTTTATTGGACCTACGCTCTCCTTTTTTAATATTTTGCTGTTTATGTATTTAAAAAAAATGTAGGATTGGTTTTACTGTCTATAGCAATTTGCTTTTCAAAAGTACTACTACTACTGCTACTTAGATACACGTTTCTAGAGTATATATAAGCAATAGTTATAGAAAGGGGGCTGATACAGAGTCGAAAGCACTGGGGCTACCTCTGCGGCCATATTGCATGCTTGAAACTAGCTGTGGATTTCTGCCTATGTACAAAGTTGGAAAAATCTATGTGGCTGCACTGCCCTTATCACCTGCTTATGAAAGCAACTAGCAGGACTATTAGCACACATTGATACCAATCCTATACTGGGTGCAAAATGTCTGTCTGATATCGGTGCATCTTCATGTATGCTTACCTCTAAATAGGTTGCAATGCTGTCTACATGCCCATGACACACACACAACAAATGTATGCTATTGCCGCCCAGTTATACCCATCTAGCTGCAAATGGAGCTCTAGCTGACTTCTGTGTTATGCAGAATCACCTTGCAGATCCTCAGACATGTGTAAGTCTATCTAGTTCGGCTACATGTGTAGTGTTGAAATAGCAGAAGCGGCTTCCTTGCGTCTACCTCTGAATCATGCCCAGAATAGACATTAACCTAAAATGTTGGTCTATTTGGCACATTTAAATACCCACACCACAGGGCCAACAAAGCTTATGGGGCATATTTATTAACATTATTTTCACTAACAAAAAATTGAAAAGGGGTGTTTTCACACCCTTTTCACATTAATTTAGTATCACTTAAATATATTAATGGGCTTTTGGAGCACTATTTGTGAAAAACTGCTCCAAACCCTTTAATTCAACTTTTTTTTGTAACCCAGATTGCACACCCCATATTTATCATGGAAAATGTGATCTTGGCAAATTTACTGGGGGGGGGGGGGGGGGAGTGAAAAAATATAGCAGTGAGCCCTGTGATAACTACACCATCCTCAGCTGGTATTATTACAGGTCTCACCACGATATGCAGCCTCTGGACAACTTTCTCTGCCCCTAGGCAGAGAAAGCTGTGTGGGGATCCAGCCAGTGTGATGAGCTCTGTGTGTCCGATTTATTATTATTTTTTAAAATAATATGCTCAATGCAAAATCTCACAATCTGACACTGGAGCATTAAACAGGCAGAAGTGGCTGCTGACAGTCATCATCATCGTCATTGTTGTGTATCACACCAAATTTACAGCACTTGCATGGAAAAATACCTCCTGAATGGCCTATTTAAGGATGTGTTCACTTCTAAAAATATTGCAATCTTTGTAACATATTCTTGGCATATGTTTGCAGACCACAATCTGCTAATTGTCTCTCCAGGTTTTAAAGGACATAAGACAATAATACACAAAAAGCTCTATACAGAAATATGTATACATACAGTACAGAGATGTGCATCTCACATAGAATAAAAATGTACCAACTTTAAATGAACAATAATGTCTGGTAACAGGACAGGATTAAGCCTTATGGGGGCCCTGGGGCAACTAAGTTGTGGGGGCTCCCACCAATAAAATTAATGCCCTATCACCAGTATATGCATCACATTTCCCACCTACACACTTTACCCCTGCCCCCCAAATGCCCCCGAGTCCTGTCATTAGCTTCACAGATGTGATAGGTCATGTGACACTGATGAGGCCCTGTGTATAAAGAACACAGAGCCTAGCAAATATTGCCTGGGAAGAGGTGCAACTAGTTACCTGTTCTCGCCAATCACAGAGTCAGGCCAACCCTGTGTGGGGCCCCCCTTTGTGTGGGGCTGCTGGGGTGACACCCCTCTTCCTTAATCTGGTTCTGTCCGGTAAAGTTTTACTTAATAATTTTGATAAAGCTAATTATTTATCTTGAACCTAAGCTATATACTTATTAAAGACAACATACGCAATAGGCGCACGAGGTGCCGTAATGGTACGCACTTAGCGTAGCAGACGCTAGGCCGTGGTCGAGATGCACGAGCGGCACATTCGTTCATGGCTTACGCTTGGTATCGAGCACGCTATAGGCGGCCCGAGTACCGCAATGCTACGCTAATAGCGTAGCAGACGCTGTACCGCGAGAGCGGGATACGAGCGGCGCTGACGCTCACTGATTTACACACAGACATTCTTGTAACAACACACTATAAGGGTATGCTTATACTGTAAACCTTAGTACTGTAATATTATCACAATGTAACGCTGATTAACCTTTATGATATGAAAGCTGTTTGAGCGACTGAGACGCTCAAAAACCCCTTATACTAACTAGTGAAACACACACTCCTTGCTAAGGTTCCAACACCTTTACTGACGATATTTAGTACGTAAAAAGGGGAAAACAGATACAGTTCATACATTACAGACCTGACATTAATACCTAAACACAATAACTAAGCAGAAATACAAACACTAGCAAACGACTGCAAATACAAATAAACAGAAAGAGGATAAATGGCAAACACTTATAGGTTAGCTACAAAAGAACAATTGCATACATACAGAGTAACGAAATGGCCACAGAGAAAAACTTACACACGTGGGAATGAATCGCATGCGCTATCTGGAAACCAGCTCTCAGTCATCACGGGGAAAACCTTGTGGAGAGAAGTGAGGCTGGTCTGGCTATGGGGGTCTTTATATACACAACATACTGTACAATACAATGGGCCCTACAATCTCATTGTTCATTGGACACAGGAATGTCTCTCTGCACTATGACAAAAGGTCATTGGTGGATTTGAACAGGTGGGCTGTGACTATTTCAAACTGCTCAGATGGGAGGTATCCTCAAGATTCCCGCCGCATGGATAATGAACCGCAAATACAGTAAATGTCCATAAACTACTCATAGACATAACTGTACGCAGGAGCGATTAATCTCTACCTAACCAGCACCGGATTGTTTCTAATAAAATACTCTTCAGTTAGGTACCAGACACCACTGTTCAACCTTTGTCAGACCCTTTGTATCGTGAAAAGAGGAATTCCCAGGTCCCTGAACCATTTACACTAAACATACTTGCAGACATTATTAAGGGGATTAATATCTACAAAACACATTATATTGGTTAAATATGTAGCGATCGAGTCGCTCGCTAGTCGCACACAAACTCTACCGTAAATGCATATCCCCACGCGCAGGCGACGTGGGAGCGTCCCTTATGCAACCTGAGGGGATGCGTACGCACGGGGGAGTGGGTGTACGAGCAGCGGGCATGTGCATTGGGGTTAGTACATGGCGATGAGAATAATGATATTTTTTGACTTTGACAGTCCACCCTTTGGCAGTCACCAATAACTGCCACTTCCTAAACAATTCAAACAGAAAAATATATGTCATCATGTAAATACCTTTTTATGATTGGGTAAAGGGAGGAGAGGAGAAGGTGGGAAAGATATGACCTAGTGAGATAGTAAAGCATGTGTGTATGAATCCATGTCTGAGGGGTCATGTATCATCGTGCCGTACGTGTTTTAAAGCAAGCTTCGAGGTATTGCGAAGTATACATTTGAATCCTTCTTATCCCGTATTAAGGGTCTGTGGATGGGCTGTCAAACTCTACCGAGCTCTTTTCGGCTTTTGGTTGCAACAAATGGGGTGCACATTAGTTGATGATACATGAGGGGGGGAGAGTATGTGGATGCTAATATGTGAGAATCACCTGTCGACTATGTGGGATACTACCTGGAGGTTGTAGAGATGAAGATAAGAAACAAGCGTTATAAATGCAGTCATATAACTATGTGAGTTTTAGTATACAGTCGCCGATTGAGGTCTGGTTGATGTCTTGTCTGATGTACGTGTTGTCTGATGTCTCGCGGTGCTTTTGCTGTAAGTGGTGAACAAAAGCTTTTCCAGTGTCCATAAAATTACAGTCTCTAAAGTATTGGGTTTCCAGTAGATAGTTAAAGTCACTAAAAGTATTGGGTGTCTGTGACATAGTTCATCAATGGTCTGTATAAAAGAGGTTGTCATATTCTTCTTCCAAGTGGATGTCCTTGTACCTTGGAGGAAAACAAAGGAGAAACGGGTGAAAGAAACGGACCGTGGAATCACATTTTCATCACAACATTGTCTCTATAGCTGGGTCGTAAATTAGACCAATTGGTATTACAGTGTCCTCGCTCCTCAGACTCATCACTCTGGTACTACGTTTACACTTCATTAAAGTCCGAACGCATCTAAATATCCGACCAATCAATATGACGACTCCCAGAATACACAAGAGAAATTTCCCTACATCCATGATAATGCCTTGGGCCCATTCTCCTAAACCAGAGAACCAATTTCGTGGGTTCAACCATGACACCCAGCTGGTCAGTTCATTACCCACAGCAGCGAGAGTAAGATTATGCCTCCTTCGAAACTCCCACTTTAATTGCAAAATGTCATCCATCTTTTGGTCTATGACCTCGGCCGGGTCCTCAGTGCTGTTTGTAATATACGTGCAGCACTTTACACCATACTGAGTTGCTAGGGTAACAGAATACCCGCCTGTCATTGCTGTGAGGTAATTGAGAATCATCCTATGCTGAACCAGCTCTGTTTTGTAGGCTTGTAGCTCTCTCCCAGTATACCTGAACGTGTCGTCATACATTTCGGTGATATTGTCTATCAGGTTCGCAAGTGCGTTTATATACCTAAAGTTTATCACTCCTCTGGCGGTACGAGTGATATCTAACACGAGTAGGAATTGAATCCCGGTGGATTCATGGATCAGATCAGAGGCCGGATGCTCTGTCCTCTCTATCAGGTGCCTTTTAACAACGTGCTCGTAATGAGTGTGAGTATAAGGAGCTTGGGCACCGCGGTGAATGTCTTTCATTTTGTTATGGGATACAGTCATTACTTCAGGCAGTACCTTTCCAATGTAACACAATCCCTCTGAGTTTGGGGCGAGCCACTTATACGCCTTCCTCCCGCATATGAAATATGCATCATCGGGGAGAACATATGGGACGGAGTATGACATAACCATGTTACAAACTTTCCATGTGAAATCTCCTAACCCTAATTCTCCCATCTGTCTAGTGCACGTATCCGGTTGTACGATATGTGCACAGTATCCTGGTGATACTTCTCCAACTCGCATGGTCCTACTTCCTAGAGTGTACCTATACCGGAAATATTTTCCACTGTTGGCTATCTGGCGTATAAGCTCTGAATCTATGGGCATTCTATCGGCTCTATGTGAAAATGTCATGGTTTAATTACTCCATGACACTTCCCAATTTCCCGGCTTTCGGGGATTGGAAATGTTAAAGCATACTAAGGACCTATCTACATGATATTGGTGGAGCTTCAAACTAGGAGGACTAGAGATATTAAACCTCTTGTCCACCGGCCTCCCACCACTTAACTCAAGTACCTCTCCTGTCGTTAAAGGGAATGGTACTAGTCCTGATTTGCTATGACCTTGAGGTACTTGAGAGCACACCCAGCAGTCTGTCTGGTTTAACACTTTACCCACTAAGGAGTGATAGTCACTCAATGGATGCCGGTCCATGTGGATATTAAAACTGGACTGACATTTCTTGATGCACCCATCCTCGACTACACTGTCACAATGCCGACAGATGCAGTTCTCTTCAGCTAACAATCCTTCACAATTTCTTCTATTGTCAATGAAACCAGATCGTTTTCTGATACTCGCCTTTACTCGGTGATTGTGTTGCTCTTGGGAATCTACGCCTCCATCCTGGTCATCAGAACCCATTCCAGATCCCTTCTCGACCTCCATGGTACTCTCACCGAAACAGACTGCTCTGGTCAACAACAGGGTCAACAGGAAAATCCAGAACACAGTCTCTTGGGGCAAGTCCATCTTAGAGGAGGGAAATGAGAGAAATAAGAAAGGGGAAGGAGAATATGAGGGAGATGGGAACTGGAGAAAATAACAAAAGGGAAAAAGAAATCTTGGCTCGACAACCGCCTCCGATCTTATTGCTTTCAGTGCTCAGGTGTCGTCTCAACCTTCCTGAAACAGACACTCTAACGATACAATTTCCTCTACCGTCTGTTCTTTGTCACGGGACCTCTCTGGGTCAGCGACCTTCTTACAGTGAGACGAATGGACCCAAGTCTCCCTCTCGGCAACCTTCAATGCTGTTGTGCTGGTTAATAAGACTTGATATGGTCCTTCCCATCTGTCAATAAGGCAACCTGAGCGTAGAAAATTCTGTATCATTACATAATCCCCAGGTTCAATGTCATGACAATTACTGTCTGGCAGATCAGGAATCACCAACTTTAGATTATCATTCTGATTCCTCAATTGCTTACTCATCTTAACCAAATATTTTACAGTTACTTCATTGTTACACTTCAAATCATCCTGGGGGTTTATCATAACATGGGGTTGTCGACCAAACAGAATTTCAAAGGGGGACAGGTTAAGAGGGGACCTGGGAGTAGTTCTGATGCTATATAGTACAAGTGGCAAAGCTTCTGGCCATAACAATCCTGTTTCAGCCATCACTTTGCTTAACTTGTTTTTAATAGTGCTGTTTACTCTTTCCACTTTCGCACTCGCCTGGGGGCGGTACGGAGTATGCAGCTTACTATTAATTCCCATTAACTTACACATTGCTTGAAAGACGTCACCTGTAAAATGGGTACCCCTATCACTTTCAATGATTCTAGGGATACCATACCTGCACACAAATTCCTGCACAATTTTCTTTGCAGTAAACACAGCGGTATTTGTGGCCGCGGGAAATGCTTCAACCCAATTTGAGAACACGTCAATACAGACCAATACATACTTTAAATTTTTACAAGATGGTAATTGTATGAAATCAATTTGTATTACCTGGAAAGGACCATCTGTAGGAGGGATATGGGATGGCTCTGTTGGTATTGCTTTTCCAATATTCTTTCTCAGGCAGGTGAGACATGTCATTGCTCTTTTACCCGCATGGGAAGAAAATCCTGGGGCGCACCAATAAGCTCTTACCAACTTACACATCCCTTCTTTGCCTAGATGAGTAAGCCCATGTGCCGCTTCCGCTAGACTTGGAAGGTATGCTCTGGGTGCCACTGGCTTACCCTGTCCATCTGTCCAGAGTCCTGAGGACTCCTGGCCATATCCTTTTGACCTCCAGACTGCCTTCTCTTGTGGTGAACACAAATGTTGCATTTCACACAATTTCTGTGTGTTGACAGTATTGAATACCATCAGTTGTGTGATGTCTGTCTGTATGGGGGTACTGGCTGCTGATTTAGCAGCTTCATCTGCTCGGCTGTTACCAAGTGATATCGGGTCTTGGCTATACGTGTGAGCTTTACACTTGATAACAGCCACTCTGTCGGGTTCCTGTATCGCTGTTAGGAGTCTTTTGATGTGGGCTGCATGCGCTATGGGTGTGCCAGCTGCCGTCATGAAATTTCTGAGGCGCCATAGGGCCCCGAAATCATGGACTACTCCAAAGGCATACCTAGAATCTGTGTAGATATTGGCCGCTTTACCTTTAGCCAATTCGCATGCTCTGGTTAGGGCAACCAGCTCAGCAACTTGTGCTGAGTGTGGTGGGCCTAGCAGTTCCGCTTCTATGATACCTTGGTCATCTACAACTGCGTATCCAGTACACAAGTCTCCCGAGTCCGTCTGTCTGTGACAACTACCATCAGTGTAGAAAGTAAAATCTACATCTTCCAGTGGGTTGTCACTGATGTCAGGCCTTGCCGTGAAATTTTGGGTCAAATATTCCATACAATCATGTGAGTCAGTGTCTATACTAAATCCTCCTTCGCCATCACTCTCATCCCCCACCCTTTGTGCCTGTCCAGGCACACCTGGGAGATATATTGCAGGATTTAATGCGCTGCATCTCCTTATGGTGATGTATACAGGGGCCATTAGTGCTAATTCCCACCTTGTAAACCGTGCGGATGAGACGTGTCTGGTTTGGGCCGAATTCAGTAAGGCTGACACTGCATGAGGTGTATGGATGGTCAGGTTGTGTCCTAGCACTACATCTTCGCTTTTACTCACTAGCAATGCTATCGCTGCAACACTTCGCAAGCATGTGGGGAGGGATCGCGCTACCGTGTCTAGCTGAGCGCTATAGTAGGCTACCGGCCTGCTGGCATCACCATGCTTCTGGATTAAGACACCTGCCGCGCACCCAGCACTCTCTGTTCCGTACAGCTCAAAGGGTTTCCCATAATCTGGCATACCTAATGCTGGTGCCTGCGTTAGGCACTGTTTAAGTCTTTCAAATGCCATCTCAGACTCATCTATGTGCGAAATCCGATCTGGTTTGTTTGATGAGACCATCTCCTGCAAAGGTAGGGCTAGTATGGAAAACCCTGGGATCCAGTTACGGCAATACCCACACATTCCTAAAAATGTTCTAATCTGTTGCTGGGTTTGTGGCAGAGTTATGTCATGAATTGCTTGAATTCTATCAGCGGGGAGGTGTCTCAATCCTTGTGTCAGACAGTGTCCCAAATATTTTACCTTGGTCGGGCATAATTGTAACTTATCTTTGGAAACCTTGTGTCCTGTGGTCTGAAAGATGAAACAGAAGCTGTTTCGTATCTCTCAAGGACGATTCGAGTGAATCAGAACACAGCAGTAAGTCATCTACATACTGTATTAATACTGATCCGCTCTCAGGTTGAAAAGACTGTAAACAATCATGCAAGGCCTGCGAGAAAATACTTGGACTGTCAATGAAACCTTGTGGTAAACGAGTCCAAGTGTACTGAACTCCTCTGTATGTGAATGCGAATAGGTATTGACTGTCAGGGTGCAGAGGTACAGAGAATAAAGCGGAGCAGAGGTCAATCACAGTGAAAAATTTGGCAGTGGGAGGGATTTGCATAAGGATGACAGCTGGATTTGGCACTACGGGGAATTGACTCTCAACTATTTTGTTGATCCCCCTTAGATCCTGCACTAGTCTGTAACCCCTCCCCCCACTCTTTTTAACAGGGAAGATGGGACTATTGGCAGTGCTGGACGTTCTTACCAGAATGCCCTGTTGTAGCAAGCGTTCTATTACAGGGTAA
The DNA here is from genome assembly GCF_028390025.1 of Pseudophryne corroboree. Classification (NCBI taxonomy): domain Eukaryota; kingdom Metazoa; phylum Chordata; class Amphibia; order Anura; family Myobatrachidae; genus Pseudophryne; species Pseudophryne corroboree. Next base: position 323,410,564 of record NC_086452.1, on the reverse strand, counting down.
ACTCCTAACTCCACCTCTGGCTTCAGAGGATATTGTGGGATTTTTGGAGCTATCCTACCATCTTTTACTTGAACTACTACAGGAGCTACATTTGCCATCAATCCAGTGTCTTGTCCATCCTTGGTCCAAAGTGATTCCGGTATCTGGGAAATCATTTCCTCTACCTTGGACGGACATCTATCTGTAACAGCAGTATGCGTCATTAACCTTTGTGGGGTATCTAACATATCCTGCACTTCCTGAGCGTGATTTTCAGGTATATCTAAAAACACACCTTCAGGAGTACAATATATGACACATCCCATTTTGCAAAGCAAATCTCTACCAAGTAGATTAGTCGGAGCCGATGCAGCCAGCAGAAAAGAATGCTTGGTATGCAAAGGCCCTATCGTAATCTCTGCAGGTTTGCTTAAAGGATAGTGCTGTACTACTCCTGTTACTCCCATGGCTGGAATTGTTTTACAAGTGGTTCTCATGCCCACGGTCGAATTTATCACTGACTTGGCCGCCCCCGTATCTACATGGAAAGGTAGAGATCTACCAGCTACATCAATTGTGACCTCGGGTTCACTCCCAAGGTTCGCAATCAATTTCACTGGCTGCAAACTACAGGTGTGGCCCCACCCCTATGGTGTGTGGTGACCTCCCTGCATTGCGCTGGCAGCTATTACCTGTGGAGGGGGTAAATGGGAATTGTCAGAGACTTGCCAGTCTCTTCTTGGGGGATACCTTCTTGTTTCCCCTGCGTGTGGCTCATAACTCCGTCTCTGCGGTCCTTGATCCCAATTTCGTGTGTCATGTCGTTGTCTAGGGGTTTTATATAACTTTGGTGTATCTCTAACCATACAATTCCGTGCATAATGTCCCTCTTTGTAACAGCTATAACAAATTACCACATTTGACTTACCCACAGGGGTCTGGGGCTTATGCTGAGGTGGCCTTGTTGTAAGGGCTTGTATGCTTACTGCCATCAGCTTATCGCCCTGTGACTCCCTGTGCTTCTTGATGTTCCGATCATGATCAATAGCGGCCTCTCTCAAAGTAGCCACCGACAAACCTCGCCAACATGGTTGGGTGGTCTGTACCCTCGTCCTCAATACTTCCTTTAAACCATCCATTAACACAGAAACTGCTACTTCTCTATGATTCACATTTGTCTTAATGTCTTCTATCCCTGTATACTTAGCCATTTCCTGCAGTGCCCGATGGAAATAATCAGCAGCTATTTCTCCCTCCTTTTGTCTTATGGAGAACATTTTGTTCCACTTGACAACAGCTGGGAAATATGCTTCTAACTGCAGGTTTATGCGTCTAACATTCTCCTGATTGTACTCATCAGTGAGGGGCATTTCTTCATCTAACCCACAATCTGTGACAAATCTCACAGAGTCAATGTTGGGGGGCAAACATACCCTCAACACTGTTCGCCAATCTTTGTTATTGGGTTCTGAGGAGTTACCCAGTTCTCTAATGAACTTTTGACATGCAACTAGATCTTTCCTCGGATCAGGGAATTCAGACATAATTGCTCTTAATTCTGTCCGGGAAAAGGGGCAGTGCATCGCAATGTTTCTGACGGGAGTGACTCCCGAAGCGTCAGTTTTCCCATTTGGGACCGCAATTACCCTGACAGGATTAAGTTCAATAACATCCCTCTGGGTTGATTCTACAATATGTGGTGTAACTGTTTCTGCGTAGTGTATTGTGCCGTACTTACCTGCCGACACGACCTCACCTGTCCCTCCACTAGGGGCCTTTAGTACTCCTCTTACTGGTTGGTCTGTGCCCACTGTAGTCTCTGCTATGGTGGCTGCTAGAGAGAGTGCCGATATTGTGGTAGGTTCATCTTCCTGCTCGCAATCCTGAGGGAAGTTTAAAACAGGGTACAACTTGCATGTGTTGGTATTAGTATCGATACAATTGTCTACATTACTCTTAACATTTATACATTTATTAAGTGCACGTTTATCATATACCAGTGTGCTATTCTCTGCAGCCATTTTCTCTCCTGTTGTTATGTATGGTGGGGGTGCGGTGGCTATCAGTTTCCTGATAGAATTTGTACCAGCCGCTTGAGCCAATCCTCTTTGTATATCTCCTTCTTGTTGCCATAATTGTAAATAATCATAATGTCTGATCCGCTGCTTGCCAGATTTAATTAGACATATCCTTCTCCTTAAATTTTGTAACACCTCAGGACTAAAACTGCCTACTCGTGGGAACTTTTCCCCATCATGCACAGTCATTCGTTCCCACTCATTGCATAATACCTCTGCGTGTGATCCATATTTCTCACACATTATGTACCTCGCTGACCCGGCTGGGCGTGGAATATCATTGTCACGATCCGGGTATCTGGACGCCATTTCTTACCCATCAGATGCCTCCTAAGGCTGGCTCAGCGCTCCAGGACCGGATCCCATCTGTTATCCTGATGTGTACATTCCTGTATCCTCTCCTGTCACTCTGGGACGCTGTCACAGTAAACGCCATATTACACCTGGCATGGCGTCTCCCGCGGCCTCCGCCGCCGTCCCTGAACTTCTGCATGCAGAGTGTCTGAGTGGCGATTACGTCAGCCGCGGCCTCCGCTGTGTCCGCGTGGTTGGATGTGCATCTGTCAGCCTGGCGCCTCCTGTCTCCGGTGGCCGGCGCCGCCATTACTGTTTTCATTACCACATGGATTACAAACCAAACTTCCCTCCAAGTGTCTGCATGGGCGCAGCCATCTTGGATTCTGTCAGCTGATCATTTCCACCAATCTGTTCTCAGTATTGATAATCTGCATAATTGCCTAGCCAATCCCTTCCTTGCTGCAGGTATAAATACACTGTGCCTGAGCAAGGAAGGCGTCAGTGCTTTGGTTGTCAAACCTAGTTCCTGTTTGTCTCTCTCCTGTGATTGTCTTCCAGGTTCCAGCTCCTGTCTCAAGACTTCCACCATAGAGACCCGCACCAGCATTCCACCTGCGGTGTAGCCTGACTCTCCAATCCATTGTGGATTCATCTGTTTCCAGCTACAACATTACCTGCTTCCAGCTCAGCTTCCAGCAGAGTACAGCTTCCCTTAAAGGGCCGGTGTCCTTTCTACACTTTACCACTCTCCACCGGTATTATTATTTCTCCGCTCTCAAGTTCTACATTTCAGTTCATATTTCATCGCTCCCAAGTTCATTCATTATTTAACTGGTTCCAGCCAGTATCCACTCCGTGCTAACAACAGTCTGGTTCCAGCCAGTATCCACAGCAGCTGTTTTATCTTCAGCAACCCAGCTTTTCCTGGAACACCAGCTGGCACAATCCTGGGTTATCTCCATTGCTACAGTCGGGCCTGGTAAGGACTTTCCATCTAGAAGATCATAAGAACTATCTCACACTACCAGTGCCCTGTGGCTCCTGCCATCCTGTAGTACCCAGGAACTGTATTTATTCTTTGCTGACTTTTACGTTTTCTTTTACTGCTGCTGTGTTGCGGAGTTGTCATAATAAACATCATTGACTTTTATCCAAGTTGTCGTGGTCATGCCTTCGGGCAGTTATTATTCATGTTACTTACATGTCCAGGGGTCTGATACAACCTCCCAGGTTCCGGTACATCTCAGCCCCTACAACTGAGGCTGCCTCCCGTCAGCTCAGGCCCTCAGTTGTGACAGTAAGCACTGACCTAATGAATCCAGCCGGAGACCAGGATCAAGCGGCCAGGCCGATGCAAGAACTGGCAGCCCGACTAGAACATCAGGAGGCTGCACAGGGCCACATCATCCGCTGTCTCCAGGATCTCTCTACTCGGCTGGATGGGATTCAGACAACTCTCCGTGGATCAGGCGCGTCTGGTGCGTCAACCACAGTGACTCCAGCTATAACCCCACCCACCTTACCCATTTCTGCTCCACGTCTTCATCTTCCAACGCCAGCTAAATTTGACGGATCTCCAAGATTCTGCAGGGGATTTCTCAACCAGTGTGAGATTCAGTTTGAGCTACAACCTGGCAATTTTCCCAGTGACCGTACAAAAATTGCCTACATTATTTCTCTTCTCAGTGGCTCAGCCCTTGATTGGGCATCACCGTTATGGGAGAGGTCCGACACCCTGCTATCTTCCTACACTGCCTTCGTGTCAACATTCAGGCGCATCTTCGACGAGCCAGGCCGGGTAACCTCAGCTTCATCCGAGATTCTCCGTTTACGCCAGGGGTCACGTACTGTAGGACAATATCTGATACAGTTCCAGATCCTGGCATCCAAACTGGCATGGAACGACGAGGCCCTGTATGCTGCATTCTGGCATGGCTTATCTGAGCGTATTAAAGATGAGTTAGCTACCAGAGACTTACCTTCTAAGTTAGATGAGCTAATCTCACTCTGCACGAAAGTTGATTTACGTTTCAGAGAGAGAGCAACTGAGCGTGGAAGATCATCTGCTCCAAAATCTTCTGCTCCTCCTCCTCGTCAACTGTCACCATCTAAAGATGAGCCCATGCAACTTGGCCGTTCCCGTTTAACTCCTGCTGAGCGCCGAAGACGTCTCTCCGAGTTTCTCTGTCTCTATTGTGCAGCTCCGTCTCACACCATTAATGCCTGTCCCAAACGTCCGGGAAACTCCAAATCCTAGCTCGCCAAGGAAAGGGCCGGCTAGGAGTAATGATCTCCTCTCCATCTCCTCAAGATTGCAATCTCCCAGTCTCGCTTCAAGTTGCTCAACGATATCGGAACGTCATTGCCCTCCTTGATTCCGGAGCAGCTGGGAACTTTATTACCGAAGCCTATGTTAAACGGTGGTCCCTACCCACCGAGAGACTTTCTTCGTCCATTTCTTTAACTGCCGTGGATGGCAGCAAAATTTTTGATGCAGTTATTTCTTTAAGGACTCTACCAGTTCGTCTGAGAGTGGGAGTTCTTCATTCCGAACTTATTTCTTTTTTAGTGATTCCAAGAGCCACACATCCTGTGGTCCTGGGCCTTCCATGGCTCCGCCTTCACAATCCTACAATTGATTGGACGACTACGCAAATCCTGGCATGGGGTTCCTCCTGTGCTGAGACATGTTTGTTTAAAGTATTGCCTGTCTGTTCTTCCTCCCCCAGGTCGTCTGATGTTCCACCTCCTCCATATCAAGATTTCACGGATGTGTTCAGTAAAGCTTCTGCTGATATCCTTCCTCCTCATAGAGAATGGGACTGTCCGATTGATCTCGTTCCAGGGAAGGTTCCACCTCGAGGCCGAACTTATCCGTTGTCTCTGCCTGAGACGCATTCTATGGAGGAATATATTAAAGAGAACCTAGCAAAGGGGTTCATTCGACCTTCTTCTTCTCCAGCCGGCGCAGGCTTCTTTTTTGTAAAAAAGAAAGATGGTGGTCTGCGGCCGTGCATCGACTACAGAGGTTTGAACGACATTACCATCAAGAACCGTTATCTTTTACCTCTGATTACTGAGCTCTTTGACAGAGTTAGCGGAGCTACCATCTTTACAAAGCTGGACTTGCGAGGTGCATACAATCTCATCCGGATCCGTGAGGGTGACGAGTGGAAGACCGCCTTTAATACCCGTGACGGACATTATGAGTACCTCGTCATGCCCTTCGGATTGAGCAATGCTCCAGCTGTCTTCCAGCATTTTGTCAATGAGATCTTCAGAGACATTCTATACCGTCATGTCGTGGTCTATCTAGACGATATCCTCATTTTTGCCAACGATTTAGAGGAACATCGTTTTTGGGTTAAAGAGGTTCTGTCCCGTCTCCGTGTCAATCATCTCTATTGCAAATTAGAAAAATGCGTCTTTGAAGTCAAGTCCATTCCGTTTCTAGGGTACATTGTGTCCGGTTCCGGACTAGAGATGGATCCTGAGAAACTACAAGCAATCCAAAATTGGCCGGTACCCTTAACCCTCAAAGGGGTCCAGAGGTTCTTAGGGTTCGCCAACTATTACCGAAAGTTTATACGAGACTTTTCCACCATTGTGGCGCCTATTACTGCTTTCACTAAGAAGGGTGCTAACCCGTCCAAGTGGTCTGAAGAAGCCATGCAAGCATTTCATCTTTTAAAACAAAGGTTCATCTCTGCGCCTGTTCTGAAACAGCCTGACATCGACTCTCCTTTCATCTTAGAGGTGGATGCCTCCTCCGTTGGAGTAGGAGCGGTGTTATCTCAGAGGGCTAAAGATGGCCATTTACACCCTTGCAGTTTCTTCTCCCGGAAGTTCTCCCCAGCTGAGCGCAACTATGCCATTGGCGACCAGGAGTTGCTAGCCATCAAGCTCGCTCTAGAAGAGTGGAGGTATCTGTTGGAGGGAGCTTCTCATTCAATCACCATACTTACAGACCACAAGAACCTTTTATACCTGAAGGGCGCACAATGTCTCAACCCTCGTCAGGCCAGATGGGCACTTTTCTTTTCCAGGTTCGACTTTAAACTCCAGTTCTGTCCGGGCTCTCAGAATCGCAAGGCCGATGCCCTTTCCCGCTCATGGGAGCAAGAAAATGAGTCAGAGTCTTCAGACAAGCATCCTATTATAAATCCGTTGGCATTCTCCACGGTAGGGATGGACTCTACGCCCCCATCAGGGAAAAGTTTTGTGAAGCCGATGCTAAGGAAGAAGCTCATGCATTGGGCCCATGCTTCCCGTTTTGCCGGACATACAGGTATCCAAAAAACCCTGGAGTTTATCTCTAGGTCCTATTGGTAGCCAACTCTGAAAAAGGACGTCTTGGAGTTTATTGCATCTTGCCCAAAGTGTGCCCAACATAAAGTATCCCGCCAGTCGCCTGCGGGGCAACTGGTTCCACTATCCGTTCCCCGTCGACCATGGACCCACTTGTCGATGGATTTCATTACAGACTTACCCATGTGCAACAAGTTCAATACCATCTGGGTGGTAGTTGACCGGTTCACCAAGATGGCACACTTCATTCCTCTCACCGGTCTTCCGTCAGCTTCCAAGTTGGCTCAAGTATTCATACAAGAGATCTTCCGACTCCACGGTCTTCCTGAAGAAATTATCTCAGATCGAGGAGTTCAATTCACAGCCAAATTCTGGCGAAGTTTATGTCAAGTCCTCCAAGTCAAGCTAAAGTTTTCCACGGCTTACCATCCTCAGACCAATGGTCAAACCGAGAGGGTGAATCAGGACTTGGAGGCCTTCCTCCGCATCTATGTGTCCTCCTCTCAAGATGACTGGGTTCAATTACTTCCCTGGGCCGAGTTCTGTCATAACAACCAGTATCATTCTTCATCTGCTTCAACACCATTCTTCACTAACTTTGGATTCCACCCTAAAGTCCCTGAGTTCCAACCGCTTCCAGCAACTTCTGTTCCCGCAGTGGATATCACCTTGCATCAGTTTGCCAATATCTGGAAGAGCGTACGATCAGCTCTGCTCAAGGCATCGTTCAGGTACAAGAAGTTTGCGGATAAGAAGCGTCGAGCAGTTCCTGCTCTCAAGGTGGGTGATCGGGTATGGTTATCCACGAAGAATTTGAGGTTAAGAGTTCCCAGTATGAAGTTTGCACCTCGCTATATCGGTCCTTTCAAGATTGAACAAGTCATCAATCCTGTCGCTTACAGACTCCAGTTGCCTCCCTTCTTAAAAATACCCAGGACATTCCATGTTTCCCTGTTGAAACCGCTGATCTTGAATCGGTTTCATTCCTCACTTCCTCCAACTCCGAAAGTCCAAACTCAACGAGGCGTTGAGTATGAAGTGGCCAAGATCCTGGACTCACGTCACCGTTACGGTCAACTACAATATCTTATTGACTGGAAGGGTTATGGTCCTGAGGAACGTTCATGGACCAATGCTTCTGATGTCCATGCTCCTGCCTTGGTCCGGAGATTCCATTCCAAGTTTCCTCAAAAGCCAAAGAAGTGTCCTGGGGCCACTCCTAAAGGGGGGGGTGCTGTCACGATCCGGGTATCTGGACGCCATTTCTTACCCATCAGATGCCTCCTAAGGCTGGCTCAGCGCTCCAGGACCGGATCCCATCTGTTATCCTGATGTGTACATTCCTGTATCCTCTCCTGTCACTCTGGGACGCTGTCACAGTAAACGCCATATTACACCTGGCATGGCGTCTCCCGCGGCCTCCGCCGCCGTCCCTGAACTTCTGCATGCAGAGTGTCTGAGTGGCGATTACGTCAGCCGCGGCCTCCGCTGTGTCCGCATGGTTGGATGTGCATCTGTCAGCCTGGCGCCTCCTGTCTCCGGTGGCCGGCGCCGCCATTACTGTTTTCATTACCACATGGATTACAAACCAAACTTCCCTCCAAGTGTCTGCATGGGCGCAGCCATCTTGGATTCTGTCAGCTGATCATTTCCACCAATCTGTTCTCAGTATTGATAATCTGCATAATTGCCTAGCCAATCCCTTCCTTGCTGCAGGTATAAATACACTGTGCCTGAGCAAGGAAGGCGTCAGTGCTTTGGTTGTCAAACCTAGTTCCTGTTTGTCTCTCTCCTGTGATTGTCTTCCAGGTTCCAGCTCCTGTCTCAAGACTTCCACCATAGAGACCCGCACCAGCATTCCACCTGCGGTGTAGCCTGACTCTCCAATCCATTGTGGATTCATCTGTTTCCAGCTACAACATTACCTGCTTCCAGCTCAGCTTCCAGCAGAGTACAGCTTCCCTTAAAGGGCCGGTGTCCTTCCTTTCTACACTTTACCACTCTCCACCGGTATTATTATTTCTCCGCTCTCAAGTTCTACATTTCAGTTCATATTTCATCGCTCCCAAGTTCATTCATTATTTAACTGGTTCCAGCCAGTATCCACAGCAGCTGTTTTATCTTCAGCAACCCAGCTTTTCCTGGAACACCAGCTGGCACAATCCTGGGTTATCTCCATTGCTACAGTCGGGCCTGGTAAGGACTTTCCATCTAGAAGATCATAAGAACTATCTCACACTACCAGTGCCCTGTGGCTCCTGCCATCCTGTAGTACCCAGGAACTGTATTTATTCTTTGCTGACTTTTACGTTTTCTTTTACTGCTGCTGTGTTGCGGAGTTGTCATAATAAACATCATTGACTTTTATCCAAGTTGTCGTGGTCACGCCTTCGGGCAGTTATTATTCATGTTACTTACATGTCCAGGGGTCTGATACAACCTCCCAGGTTCCGGTACATCTCAGCCCCTACAACTGAGGCTGCCTCCCGTCAGCTCAGGCCCTCAGTTGTGACAATCATCAACCTGAACCTTGGTTGATCGCCCCTTACTTGAGCAACTGGCCCCCATTATTTGCAGGCGTTGCCTTCTCAGCGAACCCTTACAAAAAACCAAGTTACCAGAGGTAAGGCGACGGTGAAAGTTTACCGAGTACCTTCACACACTCTCGCCCACGTCGACCAATATGCCCACACGCTGCCTTAGCGCTGGCGTACTCAACCCAGGGCCCCTGCAACCTGAACCTCTATTTACTGGGACGTGTGGGTGTGATCCGCAGAGCACTTACCCTTCCCAGTAAATATCAGTTGCTGGAGAATTCCTGAGTGATCAGCGAACCTCCCTTAAAATAAAAAAAAACCTACACAAATCACGTTAGAATGTACAAGTAGCGTTTATGATCCCACAGTAAATCTTAGTGGGTATCAAGGTAACAAACTAATGCACACACTTACGTGCGGTACAGTCGCACTGTGTATAAATAACTATTATTTATACACCTTACGACCAACGGAATCGGTTGTTTGGGCTGCGAAACCTTCAGCCGGAGCTTTATTAACACGGGCCTATATGGGTCTTACCTTTTACATTAGCGGACCTCCTGGTCGGCTATAACACTATTTGCTCTCTTTTGCGTCGCTAACCCTTTCTTGGGCGCGGAATATTTATTTTAACGCGAGATGCCTCCCACGCCACCACGCGATATCACTCCACGGATGTACACACCTACGAGACTCGATTTCTAAGGTTCACCAAAGAGGAAAAAACTTTTGCATACACACGATCTTTCACCTCATATACTCTTTGACTTTTCTGTACAGAAAATTTTTCTTTCACTCAGGTAACACAGGCTAATCCCAGAGGAGTTGCAACAAGAGAAGGATCTTTTTAAACTAGTTTTAGAAGACTGAAATCAATTTGTGCTATTATCGCGTTGCTCCCGTATCGCCTTACTAAAACAATGTTATCGTGTGATTTGTGTTTAGCGGGCGTATCCGTACGCTTGTTGCGCACTCAGTGAGAGACACGTGTACACAGCCTAGATACGTCCGCAGTAACACAAGTAACACGCTTCTATAAATGTAACCGATATTTAACTATAATCGCTTACTGCACATCACACAGTATTCCACTGTATCAACCTTTAATTAGGCCAGGCTATGTGTGTGCCTTACAATTACTCCCTTTAAGTATTTAATTTTATTTTTAACTACCAATAGCAACAAATCTTTCTCAGCACATTATAAATGATAAATGGCAAACAGGAAAGTGAGATATGTGAACAATACACAAATGAAAAGTATGCGATTTGTATCAGTACAGAAATTTAAACCAGATTTAAAATACAATAGCTTACCGTTCTTACCTTCCGGTTCCGGATTCCACCAGCATCCCTACAAACCAAGAGAATCAGAAGCAGACGCTCATCTGATCAGCACTACAAGATACTACCTATTCGCCCTTTGCTGATTGATAAAGTATGCGTGTCTTCGCCTGACTGAGGATATGAGGTGGACCGGACTAGCCCCCAATTGATAAAGCTAATTATTTATCTTGAACCTAAGCTATATACTTATTAAAGACAACATACGCAATAGGCGCACGAGGTGCCGTAATGGTACGCACTTAGCGTAGCAGACGCTAGGCCGTGGTCAAGACGCACGAGCGGCACGTTCGCTCACGGCTTACGCTTGGTATCGAGCACGCTATAGGCAGCCCGAGTACCGTAATGCTACGCTAATAGCGTAGCAGACGCTGTACCGCGAGAGCGGGATACGAGCGGCGCTGACGCTCACTGATTTACACACAGACAACCTTGTAACAACACACTATAAGGGTATGCTTATACTGTAAACCTTAGTACTGTAATATTATCACAATGTAACACTGATTAACCTTTATGATATGAAAGCTGTTTGAGCGACTGAGACGCTCAAAAACCCTTTATACTAACTAGTGAAACACACACTCCTTGCTAAGGTTCCAACACCTTTACTGATGATATTTAGTACGTAAAAAGGGGAAAACAGATACAGTTTATACACTACAGACCTGACATTAATACCTAAACACAATAACTAAGCAGAAATAAAAACACTAGCAAACGATTGCAAATACAAATAAACAGAAAGAGGATAAATGGCAAACACTTATAGGTTAGCTACAAAAGAACAATTGCATACATACAGAGTAACGAAATGGCCACAGAGAAAAACTTACACACGTGGGAATGAATCGCATGCGCTATCTGGAAACCAGCTCTCAGTCATCACGGGGAAAACCTTGTGGAGAGAAGTGAGGCTGGTCTGGCTATGGGGGTCTTTATATACACAACATACTGTACAATACAATGGGCCCTACAATCTCATTGGACACAGGAATGTCTCTCTGCACTATGACAAAAGGTCATAGGTGGATTTGAACAGGTGGGCTGTGACTATTTCAAACTGCTCAGATGGGAGGTATCCTCAAGATTCCCGCCGCATGGATAATGAACCGCAAATACAGTAAATGTCCATAAACTACTCATAGACATAACTATACGCAGGAGCGATTAATCTCTACCTAACCAGCACCGGATTGTTTCTAATAAAATACTCTTCAGTTAGGTACCAGACACCACTGTTCAACCTTTGTCAGACCCTTTGTATCGTGAAAAGAGGAATTCCCAGGTCCCTGAGCCATTTACACTAAACATACTTGCAGATATTATTAAGGGGATTAATATCTACAAAACACATTATATTGGTTAAATATGTAGCGATCGAGTCGCTCGCTAGTCGCACACAAACTCTACCGTAAATGCACATCCCCACGCGCAGGCGACGTGGGAGCGTCCCTTATGCAACCTGAGGGGATGCGTACGCATGGGGGAGTGGGTGCACGAGCAGCAGGCATGTGCATTGGGGTTAGTACATGGCGATGAGAATAACGATATTTTTCGACTTTGACAATTTCATAATTGATAGAAATATGCTGAAAAAGCTAAAATAATTGGTCAGTTATTCACCTTCTAACCAACTTAAGTGTGAATCTAAAAATTTCTAAATATACAAAATGTCCACTATCATGGAGACCACAAACCAATATCCTAAATTTACAATATGAAGCCCACACCATACATCCCATGCCATTTCATGTTGAGGCAAGATAAAGATGGGCAGTATGGATGGTGTAATGGTTAGCATTTCTGCCTCACAGCACTGAGGTCATGGGTTCGATATTCCCACCATGGCCCTAACTGAGTTTGTATATTTTCCCCATACTTGCGTGGGTTTCCTCTGGGTACTCCGGTATCCTCCCACAATCCAAATATATACTAGTATGTTAATTGGCTCCCAACAAAATTAACCCTAGTGTAAATGTGTGTGTGTGTGTTCCTGTGGTAGGGAGTATAGAGTGTAAGCTCCACTGAGGCAAGGACTGTTGTGAAAGGCCAAATATGTTTTGTAAAGTGCTGCAGAATATATGTGTGTACTATAGAAATAACTGGTAATAAATAAATAATAAATAAATAAGATAAAGATACTCCCCTTTTACACAGCATTACATTTTTGCTTTCAAGTAGATTTGAGAGGTTTGCTTCAGTATCATAGGGGGTGATTCAGACCTCATCGCTGTGCTGCATATTTTGCTGTTCTGCATTCGGATAGTCGCCGCCTCCAGGGGGAGTGTAAATTCGCCGTACTTTACACTCCCGTACAAGTGTGCGATTCCATGTGTACACAGAGCTGCAAAAATCCACTTTCCTGCAGTCTCTGCACAGCCCAGGACTTACTCCCACAGTGCGAAGAGAACAGGCTGATCGGGGCTGGAGCTGATGTCAGACAACCTCAGTGAAAACGCTTGGACACGCCTGCGTTTTTCAGGACACTTTCAGTGAGTAAACGGTCAGTTACCACCCACAAACGGCTTCCTCCTGTCAATAACCTTGCAAATGCCCATGCGATCTGATTTTTCACACCGTCCCGTTGCTGACTGGCGATGCCCGATGGTGCATACGCATGTGCAGGGACTACCTGATTGCCCACTGTGCGAAAATGCACAGCAGCGATCAGGTCTGGATCACCCCCATTACCAAGTATTTTAGCAATATTATTTCGCTCAGTAATACTCATGCTTTGTTATACTGTTATTATTGATCAATATTGGGTTTGCAAGATCTTTAAAATGCAGTACAGTATTAGCTGAGCTACTGTAGAACTTGCGAGAAGACCTTGGAAATAAAACTTAATAAGTTCCAGGTTTTACCTGTAGTTCTGTGTGATTCTAGGCTAATGTGCATGGGGGGTCATTCTGAGTTGATTGCTAGCTGCATTTGTTTGCAGCGCAGCGATCAGGCTAAAAAATGGCAGTTCTGCGCATGCGTATGCGGCGCACTGTGCACGCGTGACGTAAAGGCACAACGAATGTTGTAGTTTTGCACAGGGTCTAGTGATGCATTTCAGTCGCACTGGTTGCCGCAGAGTGATTGACATGAAGTGGGCGTTTCTGGGTGGCAACTGACCATTTTAAAGGAGTGTTTGGGAAAACGCAGGCGTGCCAGAAAAAACACAGGCGTGGCTTGGCGAACGCTGGGCGGGTATGTGACGTCAAATCCGGAACTGAATAGGCCAGAGGTTCCCAAACTCGGTCCTCAAGGCACCCCAGCGGTCCTGATTTTAAATGTATCCATGCCTGGCCAGAGGTGACTTAATTAGCACCCTAGTCAATTTGATTTAACCATCTGTGCTGAGCCATGGATATACCTAAAACCTGGACTGTTGGGGTGCCTTGAGGGCCGCGTTTGGGAATGTCTGGAATAGGCTGAAGTGATCGCAAACTACACAAAATTTTTTGCATGTGCTCTGCGATACATTCGTTCCCACTTCTGCTAACCTAAAATACACTCCCAGTGGGCGGCGGCATAGCGTTTGCACGGCTGCTAAAAACTGCTAGCGAGCGATCAACTTGGAATGACCCCCATGACTCTTAAATGTATGTGAAATTTATTAGCACTGAAATCTTGTTAGCTTCTCTTGAACACTGCAGACCCTTCATTAAATGTAATTATTCATTCTGCATTGTTATGGACCAACTTGCTGCTGTGAATGTCCGATTCAATTAAGCAAAATTAGAATGTGTGTGGGATCTGTATGTAGCTGTGAGAAGTGGGCATGCAAGGTATAGGAAGTGACTGCGTAAGTAGATGCAGTGGATGTGTGTGTCAGAGGCACGCGGTGCTTATTATGATAAAAATAAATGTGTTTTAGGGAAATCCAAACATAAATGCAGAAGTGAGATGCAGAAATAAAACTTTAGGAGCAAGTTATTCTAGGACATATCAAATGTACAAATCTAAAGACATGAGATGCGAGAATAAGTGTACCTTTCTCATAAGATAACAAATAACAAGTATTACAGAAATAATTGCTAAGCATATGTTCCTTCTACCAGAAAAATCTAAGTAGAACTGAGACTTGGAAAAAACAATAATAAGAGGTAAACATAAAAATATAGTAAACAGATTTCCACTTGAAATGGTCAATAATCTCATTACATTTTTAGAAAAAATACACATCTTCTACTGTTGGTAAATTTTATTAACCCAGGGCCTGTAAACCACCTTCCATGCTTTAGCAGTGTATACACATAGGGTTAAAAGTATAAGCTATAACCGCGCTTGGTAATGTTGTGCAAAGCAGCTCAATACAACAAGGATTTGTAAATATAATAAAAATGAGCACTATACGAGGTTTGATTGATAAGTACCCGTGTTTGAAGACAGATGGCGCCACTGACGTCAAACCTGTATATCATTGTTTAGTGTCATCTGTCAAACAACGACTGTCAGAATTTCAGACAAATTCATTGTGTACTTTTGTCGTGGTAGCTGTTGGAAGTGAGCAAGTTTGAGTTTTTCTCTAACTATTGATAATGTCGATTATCTAACAGGAATGAAAGATATACCTTATACACACTTAGAATACACTTTACCATGGAGCCCCTGCGGCCACTAAACCTAGTACACACGCTACGTACTTTATACACTGTTTGCGTACGGAGTCCCGTATCACTGTACGGACTTAGCGTACAAACGCCGCGCTGGGGGTACAAAGTACACACAGCGCGCACACACCCAGAGATACACTTTAAACCTTCACAGTAATGCAATGCAATGATATTACACTTCAAACCTTATGCAGCAATGCAGTGTGATGCTATTACACTTTAAACCTTATGCAGCAATGCAGTGTGATGCTATTACACTTTAAACCTTATGCAGCAATGCAGTGTGATGCTATTACACTTTAAACCTTAGCAGGGAAAGAAATACACGACACCAGTCTGTAATTAAATCACTGGGTTCCGACAGAACAGCGTAATATTGCTGAAAGGGGGTTACAATATATACAATACAATATAAGACAATATAACAGAATAATGGCTACAGTCAATGTTACATACGTGAGTGGATTCGCTTGCGCTACCCGGTCCGGTCCTCCGCCATCTGATAGATAACGTTGTGAGCCTTGTGTCTGACCAGGCTAGAAGCAGGCTCTCTTTATACACTTCTTCCAAAAGCAATACAATAGATACTGTAATCCCTTTGTCCATTGGACACAGGAATGCACTTTTACAGTACAGGAGAGGTCATAGGTCTGTTTGAATAGGTGGGCGATGTCTATTTTCACTGCTCTTGTGGGTGGTCTCCTCTGGATTCCCGCCGCATACATAATGCACAGTAAATACAGTTTATATCTATATTCTGCTCCTGCACATAACTATCCGCAGGAACATGCGATCTTCCTTAAACCAACACCGGAATGTTTCCCTTAAAATACCCTACAGCTGGATACCAAACACCACCTTATGACCTTGTTCTGTCCCCTCCTATTCTGTAAAGGTGAATCCCCTTGTTCTGAAACCATTTAAACTGTTGTTATTTTCTGGTGTGGTGCAGGGGGACTATGTGTACATTGTGCACTATTTGGATTAAATATGTAATGTGTTTTGATAGCTCTCCATGCGTTCACAAACTCTACCGTAAATACCCATACCACGCACTGATGCACACGACCGCGGGAGCGACCATACGCAAATTGCGAATATGTGCATGCACAGCAGAACAAGTACACGCGCGGAGGCCATCTGTGTGTTGTTTGTACGTGATGTGTGTACTGCAATATTTTTCGACTTTGACAGTCCACCCTTTGGCGGTCACCAATAACTGCCACTATCTAATCACTAAACAGAAAAATATCTACACAATATCTACAGAAGTTTTGGATGGTCGGGGGAGAGTGGTAGGTAGGAAATATATGACCTAGTGGGATGTATGTATGAATCCATGTCTGAGGGGCATGTATCATCGTGCCGTATATGTTCTAAATAAGCTTTGAGGTATTGCGAAGTATACATTAAATCCTTCTCATCCCGTATTAAGGGTCTGTAAAAGGGCCAACAAACACTACAGAGCACTTTTCGGCTTCTTGTTCCAACAAATGGGGTGTACATTTAGTTGATGATACATGGAGGGGGAACATATGTGAGTGCTAGTATATGTGGATATCACCTGTCGACTATGTGTGTCGTTAACTGAAGGTTGTAGAGATGAAGATAAGAAACATATCTAAAATACATTCACATAAACATTTACATAAACATTATTGGGTAGGGCTGATGTCTTTTCCGGATGGGTTTATCTGGGCAGAGGGGGAGACAAAAGAAAAATGGGTGAAAGAAACAGGCCATGGAATTCATTTGCAATCCTTATCATAACACTGTCTCTATGGATGGGTCGTAAATTAAATCTGCTGCTATAACAATGCCCTCGCTCCCTAGACTCATCAACTTTGTGCCGTGCTTGCGCCGCATCAGAATTCGAACACACCTAAATATCAAGCCAATAATTATGACGACTCCCAGGATACAAAGGAGAAACTTCCCTACACTCATAATAACATTTTGAGCCCACTCTCCTAATCCTGAGAACCAATTTCGTGGGTTCAACCATGAGACCCAGCCGGTCAGCTCATTACCCACAGCCGTCAGGGTAAGGTTGTGTCTCCTCTGGAACTCCCACTTCAACTGCAAGATAACGTCCATCTTTTGATCGATAATCTCGGTTGGGTCATCAGTGCTGTTTGTAATATACGTACAGCACTTCACACCATATTGAGTTGCCAAAGTGACACAGTACCCACCCGTCACGGCTGTGATATAATTAAGGACCATCCTGTGCTGGATCAATTCCTTCTTGTAAGCTTGTAACTCCCTTCCCGTATACCTGAAGGTGTCGTCATACATCTCAGTGATATTATCTATCAAGTTCGCTAGCGCATGGATATACCTATAATTTATAATTCCTCTGGCAGTACGGGTGATGTCTAATGCGAGAAGGAATTGAATCCCGGTGGATTCGTGGATCAAATCAGAGGCTGCGTGCTCTGTCCTATTTATGAGGTGTCTCTTGACGATGTGTTCATAGTGAGTATGAGTATAAGGAGCCTGAGCACTGCGGTGAACATCTCTCATCTTATCATGGGTTATGGTCATGACCTCTGGCAGTACTCTCCCAATATAACACAATCCCTCTAAGCTCGGGGCAAGCCACTTGTACGCCTTCCTCCCACATATGAAATAGGCATCATCCGGGAGAACATAGGGGACAGAATATGACATCACCATATTACAAACTTTCCACGTGAAAAACCCAATCCCTAGTTCTCCCATCTGCTCAGTACAAGTATCGGGCTGGATGATATGAGCACAAATACCCTGTCAATACTTTTCCAACCCACATGGTCTTGCTTCCACGAGTATACCTATACCGAAAATACCTTCCACTGTTGGCTATTTGGCGTACAAGTTCAGAGTCTATGGGTATCCTATCAGCTCTGTGTGAAAAGGTCATTGTCTGGTTATTCCACGTCACTTCCCAATTTCCCGATTTTTGGTAATTGGAAATATTGAAACATAATATGGATCTATCTACATGATACTGGTGGAGCTTCAAACTAGGGGGCCTAGAAATGTTGAATTTCTTGTCCACCGGTCTCCCACCCCGTAATTCGAGTACCTCATTTATTGCTAAAGGGTATGGTACTAATCCTGACTTGCTCTGACCTTGAGGTACTTGTGAACACACCCAGTATTCTGTCTAGTTTAAGACCTTACCCACTAGTGAGTGGTAATCACTCAATGGATGACAGTCCATGTCGATATTAAGGCTGGACTGACATCTCTGGATGCACCCATCCTCGACTATGTTCTCACAATTCCTACAAATGCAATTTTCCTCAGATAATAACCCTTCACAGTGCCTCCGAGCTCCCTGACTACCAGAGCGCTTTCTGATACCCGCCTTTGCTCGAGTGATGTGTTGCTCCTGAGATTCTACAAATCCATCCTCGCCATCAGAACCCATTCCCGATCCTTGCTCGACCTCTCTGGGACCCTCACCGTAACAGACTGACCTGGTCAACAACAGGATTAACAGAAAAACCCGAAACGCAGTCTCTTAGGGTAGATCCATCTTGTTAAGGGGAGAGAAGGGAGACAAGAAGGGGGGAGAAAGAGAAGAAGAGAAGGAGGGTAGTGGGAGATGGAAAAAGAAAACAAATTGGTGCAACAACCGCCTCTGGTCTTGTTGTTCACCGCGTTCAGGTGCCGTCTCAACAGTCCTGCCTCTCAACCTTCCCGGAACAGACACTCCAGTGATACGATGTTCCCTACACTCTGCTCTTTGTCACGGGTTCTCTCCGGGTCAGCGACCTTCTTACAGTGGGACGAGTGGACCCAAGTCTCTCTTTCGGCAACCTTTAATGCTGTCGTGCTGGTTAGCAAGACTTGGTACGGTCCTTCCCACCTGTCAATGAGGCAACCTGAGCGTAGAAAATTTCGAATCATTACATAATCCCCAGGTTCAATGTCATGACAATTACTGTTCGGTAGGTCAGGAATCACCAGCTTTAGATTTCTATTTTGATTTCTCAGCTGCTGGCTCATCCCAACCAAATATTTCACAGTCACTTCATTATTGCATTTCAAATCATCCTGGGGGTCTATCATTACATGAGGTTGTCGACCAAAAAGAATCTCAAAGGGTGATAGGTTAAGGGGAGACCTGGGAGTGGTTCTGATGCTATACAATGCTAGTGGCAAAGCTTCTGGCCACAACAATCCAGTATATATATATATATTGGTAGATGCTCAATTAGCTTAGTGATATCATTCAGGTGCTCGAAAGGGAGGGGTATTTCTAAGCAAGAAAAAAGGCATTTGTTTCCCCCAGCACCCTGAAT
The DNA here is from genome assembly GCF_028390025.1 of Pseudophryne corroboree. Lineage (NCBI taxonomy): Eukaryota > Metazoa > Chordata > Amphibia > Anura > Myobatrachidae > Pseudophryne > Pseudophryne corroboree. The sequence continues at coordinate 323,391,120 of NC_086452.1, read as the reverse complement.
GATAACCGTAACCAGATATAAATTCCACATGATAATAGAATTCAGAGATCTTCGTTACACATATTTGCGCAAATGTGTGAATAAGCCCCAAAGCCGCATCAAGGCGTCTCTGTATATTTGGGGTCCCTAGCGCTATATCTAGGTGCAGGGTGTGGCACCCCAAAACACCAGCATAAGCCAGAAAGCCCAGCGTAGCATACCAGTGAAAAAACTATAGTGTTAATAAATTAGTATTTAGGAAGCCGAAGCTATAGAGAAAGTGATACAAAAATGAAATGCAATTAAAATAGAGAAATAGTGTTAAAAAATTAATAAGTGAAAAGTGTTAATAGAATGTAAAGGTATGCCACACTAAGGCCATCCAGCTCAGCCAGTCCAGAGGCACCACACCTCCCACCTCCATTACCCCAATCTGGGTCTAAGATTAACCAGCAAGGAGCCACATGATAATGGCTCCTTACTACAATATGTCTAAGCTAAGAGCTACCTACTTTGGAGCAACCCCATAATGCTCCATGTGGCATGTCAGGGCCTGCACCTCCTCCTAATGCAGGAACCTCTCTGCCTCTCACAACAAACATATATATATTGGTAGATGCTCATTTAGCTTAGTGATATAATTCAGGTGCTCGAAAGGGAGGGGTATTTCTAAGCAAGAAAAAAAGGCATTTGTTTCCCCCAGCACCCTGAATGATAACCGTAACCAGATATAAATTCCACATGATAATAGAATTCAGAGATCTTCGTTACACATATTTGCGCAAATGTGTGAATAAGCCCCAAAGCCGCATCAAGGCGTCTCTGTATATTTGGGGTCCCTAGCGCTATATCTAGGTGCATGGTGTGGCACCCCAAAACACCAGCATAAGCCAGAAAGCCCAGCGTAGCATACCAGTGAAAAAACTATAGTGTTAATAAATTAGCATTTAGGAAGCCGAAGCTATAGAGAAAGTGATACAAAAATGAAATGCAATTAAAATAGAGAAATAGTGTTAAAAAATTAATAAGTGAAAAGTGTTAATAGAATGTAAAGGTATGCCACACTAAGGCCATCCAGCTCAGCCAGTCCAGAGGCACCACACCTCACACCTCCATTACCCCAATCTGGGTCTAAGATTAACCAGCAAGGAGCCACATCATAATGGCTCCTTACTACAATATGTCTAAGCTAAGAGCTACCTACCTTGGAGCAACCCCATAATGCTCCATGTGGCATGTCAGGGCCTGCACCTCCTCCTAATGCAGGTACCTCTCTGCCTCTCACAACAAACATATATATATATTGGTAGATGCTCAATTAGCTTAGTGATATCATTCAGGTGCTCGAAAGGGAGGGGTATTTCTAAGCAAGAAAAAAAGGCATTTGTTTCCCCAAGCACCTTGAATGATAACCGTAACCAGATATAAATTCCACATGATAACAGAATTCAGAGATCTTCGTTACACATATTTGTGCAAATGTGTGAATAAGCCCCATTGCCGCATCAAGGCGTCTCTGTATATTTGGGGTCCCTAGCGCTATATCTAGGTGCAGGGTGTGGCACCCCAAAACACCAGCATAAGCCAGAAAGCCCAGCGTAGCATACCAGTGAAAAAACTATAGTGTTAATAAATTAGTATTTAGGAAGCCGAAGCTATAGAGAAAGTGATACAAAAATGAAATGCAATTAAAATAGAGAAATAGTGTTAAAAAATTAATAAGTTAAAAGTGTTAATAGAATGTAAAGGTATGCCACACTAAGGCCATCCAGCTCAGCCAGTCCAGAGGCACCACACCTCACACCTCCATTACCCCAATCTGGGTCTAAGATTAACCAGCAAGGAGCCACATGATAATGGCTCCTTACTACAATATGTCTAAGCTAAGAGCTACCTACCTTGGAGCAACCCCATAATGCTCCATGTGGCATGTCAGGGCCTGCACCTCCTCCTAATGCAGGAACCTCTCTGCCTCTCATAACAAACATATATATATTGGTAGATGCTCAATTAGCTTAGTGATATCATTCAGGTGCTCGAAAGGGAGGGGCATTTCTTAGCAAGAAAAAAAGGCATTTGTTTCCCCCAGCACCCTGAATGATAACCGTAACCAGATATAAATTCCACATGATAATAGAATTCAGAGATCTTCGTTACACATATTTGCACAACAATCCAGTCTCAGCCATCACTTTGCTCAGCTTGTTCTTAATAGTGCTGTTTACTCTTTCCACTTTCCACGCCTGTGGTCGGTACGGAGTATGCAGCTTGCTATTAATTCCCATTAGTTTGCACATAACCTGAAAGACTTCACCTGTAAAATGGGTACCCCTACCGTTTTCAATTATTCTAGGGATACCATATCTACACACAAATTCCTGCATAATTTTCTTTGCAGTGAACGTAGCGGTATTTGTGGCAGCAGGGAACGCTTCTACCCAATTGGAAAATACATCAATACAGACTAACACATATTTTAAATTCCTACAGGGTGGTAACTGTATGAAATCAATTTGTATTACCTAAAAAGGTTCGTCTGTCGGAGGGATATGGGATGGTTCTGTTGGTATTTACTTTCCAATATTCTGCCTCAAGCAAGTAAGGCATGTCATTGCTCTCTTACCTGCATGAGAAGAGAATCCTGGCGCACACCAGTAGGCTCTCACTAGCTTGCACATACCCTCTTTGCCTAGGTGAGTCAGACCGTGTGCCGCCTCAGCTAGACCTGGAAGATATGCTCTGGGGGCCACTGGCTTATTGTGTCCACCTGTCCAGAGTCCTGAGGACTCCTGGCCATACCCCTTTGACCTCCAGACCGCCTTTTCCTGTGAAGAACACAAATTTTGCATTTCAATTAATTTTTGTGTGTTGATTGTGTTGAATGTCATCAGTGATGTGATGTTCGTTTGTATGGAAGTGCTGGCTGCTGATTTAGCAGCTTCATCTGCCCGGCTGTTACCAAGTGAAATTGGGTCTTGGTTGTAAGTGTGTGCTTTGCACTTGATAACAGCCACTCTGTCTGGTTCTTGTATCACTGTTAGAAGCCTTTTTATGTGGGACGCATGCGCTACAGGTGTGCCAGCTGCCGTCATGAAATTTCTGAGGCGCCATAGGGCCCCAAAATCATGCACCACTCCAAAGGCATACCTAGAATCTGTGTATATATTAGCTGACTTACCCTTGGCCAATTCACACGCTCTGGTTAGGGCGACCAGCTCAGCAACTTGTGCTGAGTGCGGTGGGCCCAGGGGTTCAGCTTCTATGATACCTCTGTCGTCTACAACTGCGTATCCAGTACACAAGTCTCCCGATTCTGTCTGTCTGTGGCAACTACCGTCAGTGTAAAAGGTAAAGTCTACGCCTTCCAGTGGGTTGTCACTGATGTCAGGTCTCGCAGTGAAAGTCTGATTCAGGTATTCCATACAATCATGCGTATCAATCTCTGCACTAAATCCTCCTTCACGATCATTCTCATCCTCCACCCTTTGTGCCTGTCCAGGCACACTTGGCAAGTAAGTTGCAGGATTTAGTGCGCTGCATCTCTTAATGGTGAGGTTTACAGGGGCCATCAGTGATAATTCCCATTTTGTAAATCGTGCCGATGAGACATGTCTGGTTTGGGCGGAGTTTAGTAAGGCTGATACTGCATGAGGCGTATGGATGGTCAGGTTGTGTCCTAACACTACGTCTTCGCTTTTACTTACTAGCAAAGCTATCGCTGCGCAACATTTCGCAAGCATGTGGGGAGAGACCGCGCTACGGTGTCCAACTGTGCACTGTAGTAAGCTACCGGCCTGCTGGCATCACCATGTCTCTGGGTTAAGACACCTGCCGCGCACCCTGCACTTTCTGTACTGTATAACTCAAAGGGCTTCCCATAATCTGGCATACCTAATGCAGGTGCCTTTGATAGGCACTGTTTGAGTCTCTCAAATGCCAGTTCGGACTCATCTGTGTGCGAGATCCGATCTGGTTTGTTCGAAGAGACCATTTCTTGCAAAGATAAAGCCAGCATGGAGAACCCTGTGATCCAGTTTCGGCAGTACCCACACATTCCAAGGAAAGTGCGGATCTGTTGCTGGGTTTGTGGCAGAGTTATGTCACAAATTGCCTGTATTCTATCAGCGGTGAGATGTCTAAGTCCTTGAGTCAAGCAATGTCCCAAATATTTTACCCTGGTCTGGCACAACTGCAACTTATCCTTAGAAACCTTGTGTCCTGTATGAGAAAGATGAAACAGAAGCTGTTTCGTGTCTTTCAAGGACGATTCGAGTGAATCAGAACACAACAATAAGTCATCGACATACTGTATTAGCATTGATCCACTCTCAGGTTGAAAGGATTGTAAACAGTCATGCAAAGCCTGGGAGAAAATACTTGGGCTGTCAATGAAACCTTGGGGGAGACGAGTCCAGGTGTACTGTACTCCCCTGTATGTAAATGCAAAGAGGTATTGGCTGTCAGGGTGCAGAGGGACAGAAAAGAAGGCAGAACAGAGGTCAATGACAGTGAAAAATTTTGCAGTAGGGGGAATTTGCATGAGGATGACAGCTGAATTGGGCACTACGGGGAATTGGCTCTCAACTATCTTGTTTATCCCCCTTAGATCCTGCACTAGCCTGTAACCCCTCCCCCAATTCTTTTTCACAGGGAAGATGGGACTATTGGCCGTGCTGGACGTCCTGACTAGTATGCCCTGTTGTAGCAACCGCTCTATGAAGGGGTACACTCCTAATTCTACCTCTGGCTTCAGAGGATACTGGGGGATTTTTGGAGCTATCCTACCGTCTTTTACTTGCACTATTACCGGAGCTACATTCGCCATCAATCCAGTGTCTTGTCCATCTTTGGTCCAAAGGGAACCTGGTATTTGTGAGATCATTTCCTCTACCTTTGCTGGACACTTGTCTATAACAGCAGAATGCGACATTAGCCTTTGAGGGGTGTCTAATATATCTTGTACTTCCTGAACGTGATTCTCAGGTATATCCAAGAAGACACCCTCAGGAGTACAGTATATGACACACCGCATTTTACACAATAAATCTCTTCCAAGCAGGTTAGTCGGAGCCGCTGCAGCCAGCAAAAAAGAATGCTTGGTTTGCAAGGGCCCTATCGTAATCTCTGCAGGTCTACTCAAAGGGTAGTGTTGCACTGTTCCTGTTACTCCTATTGCCGCAAATGTTTTACCCGTGGTTTTTATACCTACAGTAGAATTTAACACTGACCTGGCCGCCCCTGTGTCTACAAGAAAAGGTAATGGTATACCAGCTACATCAACCGTGACCTCAGGTTCACTACCAAGGCTAGCAATCAACTTCACTGGCTGCAGACTACAGGTGTGGCCCAACCCCTATTGTGTGGTGAGACCCTCCCGCAGCACACTGCCAGCTACAATATGTGAGGGGGGTAGCTGAGAATTTTCAGAGGTCTGCCAGTCCCTCCTAGGTGGGTACCTCCTTGTTTCCCCTGCGTGTGGCTCGTAACTTCTCCTATGCGGTCCCTGATCCCAATTATGTGTATTGTAGTGTGGTTCATATCCTGGTCTAGGGGGTCGGTTTACATTATGTGAACCTTTATTCCTACATTCCCTTGAGTAATGTCCTACCTTGTGACAATTATAGCATGTTGCTTCACGTGACTTACCATCAGGGGTCTGGGGTTTCGGCTGATGTCGCTTTGTGGTAAGTGCACCTATACTTACAGTCATCAGTTTTTCCCCCTGTGACTCCCTGTGTTTAACGATGTTCCTATCATGCTCGACAGCGGACTCTCTCAATGCAGCCACTGAGATACCTCTCCAGTTTGGTAGAGAGGTCTGTACCCTTGTCCTCAGTGTGTCCTTCAACCCGTCCATTAATACAGAAATGGCTACCTGCCTGTGATGTGCATTGTCCTTAATATCCTCGACCCCAGTGTGTCTAGCCATTTCACCTAGTGCTCGATGGAAATATTCAGATGCCATTTCACCTTCTTTTTGTCTTATGGAAAAGATTTTATTCCATTTGACAACAATATGGAAATATACTCCTAATTGCAGATTTATTTGCCGCACATTCTCCTGAGTGTACTCCTCAGTGAGAGGTACCTCTCCGTCTAGGTTACAATCAGTTATGAACTTCGAGGGGTCAATATTGGAGGGTAAACATACCCGTAGCACTGTTCGCCAATCTTTGTTTGTGGGTTCGGTGGCGTTACCTAACTCTTTAATGAACCTCTGGCATGCGACTAGATCTTTTCTGGGATCAGGAAATTCTGACATAAATGACCTTAATTCTGTCCGGGACCAGGGACAATGCATGGCAATGTTCCTGACGGGAGTTACTTCCTGAGCGTCAGTCTTCCCATTGGGGACTGCAATCACCCTGACAGGATTTAATTCAATTACATCATTCTGGTTTGATTCTACAATGTGGGGTGCTATGGTTTCTGCATAATGTACGGTACCGTACTTACCTGTGGACACGACCTCACTTATCCCTCCGCTAGGGGGCCTGACTACTGCTCTTGTTGGTTGGGCCGTGCCCACCTGAGTGTCTTGTATGGTGGCTGCTAGAGAGAGTGCCGATATCGTGCTGGGCTCATCTTCCTGCTCGCAGTCCTGGGGAAAATTTAAAATGGGATACAACTGGCAAGGGTTAGCATTAGTACATTTATCAATTACACTCTTATCTTGTACCAATGTGCCATTGTCTGTAGCCACTTTCTCCCCCACAATATACGGTGGTGGTGGTGGTGCGGTCGCCATTATTTTCCCGCTAGGTTTGGAACCTGCTGCGCGAGCTAATTCTCTTTGTATATCCCCCTCTTGCTGCCATAAATTTAAACAATCTGTATGTCTAATCCTTTGTTTTCTGGATTTTATTAGACATATCATTACTCTTAAATTCTGCAATACCTCTGGTTCAAAACTGCCCACTTTAGGGAATGGTACCCTATCTTTGTCAGTCATACGTACCCATTCAGACAAAAAGTCTCCAGTGTGTGATCCATATTTACCACACATAACAAACCTCGCTGACCCCTTGGGCCGCGGCACCTCAACCTGAACCCTGGTTAAACGTCCACCGCTTGTGCAATTGGATCCCATCGCGGACTTTTTCCTATTACGCAATCCCCAATGCACAATACGAATAGACGGTGAAAGTTCTTAAAGCGCTTTCACCCACTCCTTCTCCGCCGGGTACCACGACTCACTCCAAGAATGACCACCGCGTACCCAGTGAGGTCCCTATCTGATTTCTATTCTCTGGAAGTGTTTAGGAGTGACTTACCTATTTCCAGTGAATATACACCGATGGAGAGTTTCCTGAGAGAGACCAGCAAAAACTCCCTATACACTTATACACAAATCACACTTGCGTATGCTCTATACAGTGCTAATGGTACCGCGATTTTACACAAAGCACGTAAAGGGGTATCCAGTTGCACTATATATATCGCATCCACAAATGCACGGTCCAATCGCACAGCATATAGGTATTTGTTACCTATCTGCCGTACGATCACGGGTCGTTGTACAAACTGGGACCCTCAGTCTGGAGTGTAATACCAAAAACCTTTTAACTTCAATACTTCGCAATACAATGCACTATCACGCTCCTTTACAAATCACCTCACGATTTGCGTTTTAAACCTTATACTAACGTGAGTCAGCCACCTCATGCCACCAAGTCTCCACTCACTTGATGTACCGCACGACGGGATCCCGAATTCCGGGGTTCAAATTCCCACTCGCTCCTACGTTCGCTCACTCAAATACACTTTGGTTTTTCTGTACAGAAAATTATCATTCATTCAGACAAGCAGCTTTACTCCCAGAGGCAATACAGCAAATAAGAGTTTTATACTAAACTTTGGAAACTGGGCAATCTTGTGCTATTGTAGCTTGGCTACTGTCCCACCTTTAAACTAAACGAACTATCGTGTGGTTTTATTATGCGCACACAACGCTACGCAAGCTTGCGTAATTATGCAACCGTGCGTACCTCTATGCCACGTGTGTGGCCTTGCGCCACGTGCACGTTTTGTGTACGCTGTCCTCACGTTCCGTACCACGTGTACCAATGTGCGGACGCAATAAAACAACTCACACAATTTCTATAAATGTGAGCAATATTAACTATAATCGCTCACTTAACACGCCACACAGATTCTTTCTGTATAAACCTTTATGCAGAACTGCGTTTGTGTCTTTACGCTTACTTCCTTAAAATACTGTTATTTCAAATTTACCTATATAGCAACAAATGTATCCTATTTCACACAGATCTATAATGACTCTAGCAATAATCAATAATTTAAATGATATGATTCAGATTGGATAGCTATCTTGCAGAACATACACTGATATAAATATACACATAATTATAATAATATTATATATAATATATATTTATATAATATATATCACTTGACTCTCATAGAACCCCCACACAGTACACACCTACTGAATGAATGCATTTCCTTTAAAGTCTCTAATTTGCATATCAACAGAGGTTCATATGCCTGTTCAAGAGGGTAGTGGGACAGGTTAATTAACATTTCAACATCTATCCTAAACTAGCAAGCAGAGTTAACTGAATCCTAGAGGTAAAAGAAAAAAAAAACTTTTTTTTTTTTTAAATCTGAGTGTAAGAATTACACAAAGTATTCATCTCTTAACTCTCACTAGGCCCAGCTGAAACTATTTGTAATTGACTATGGCATGGGTTAAATAAATGCATTGGTAACTCATAAATGGTGATTGATGTGACCAAGGAGAGCTGATTATTCTGGGCAGTGAAAATCAGCCATTTAGAAAAATGACCTTCCCAAAATGGCCGCTGCTCCTCCCCCTTCCACATCCATGAGGGTTACACAAAATGGTGGACAGGCCATGTGGTTAGTCCAAAATGGAGGACAGACCATGCGGCTTTCTTTGTCACAAAGAAATCACACATCATACAAGCCCCTGAAGTTATTTTAGGCCTGAATTAAACATAAAAACTATATCAATGCTATGCAGCAACTTTTAAATGTACTTTTAACCCTACTTAACAGATAAGCAATCCAGTCTGAATTAAACACAATATGACTTATTTGAACCTTGTTTTGCAACAATGTGAGAGAGTATGCACAGAGTATGGGTGCTGTGTACGGTTTTGGCATCAAAAAAAATTCACAGATTTTAAATAGCTTTTTTTCTGTTTACCTTATGAGTTCTACCAGCATCTCTACAAACCATACAGAGCAGACTCCATCTAATCAGCAATCAAGAAGGGTTTTCAGTGCATCCATCGACCAAGAAAAGTATACGTAGGAAACCTTCCCACCCTTTGCTGATAGATTACGACTGCTGTGACCTGTTAGGTAGTAAGTATGTGGAAAATCGGAGAGCCCTCAATTGATAATGTCGATTATCTAACAGGAATGAAAGCTATACCTTATACACACTTAGAATACACTTTACCATGGAGCCGCTGAGGCCGCTAAACCTAGTACACACGCTACGTACTTTATACACTGTTTGCGTACGGAGTCCCGTATCACAGTACGGACTTAGCGTACAAACGCCGCGCTGGGGGTACAAAGTACACACAGCGCGCACACACCCAGAGATACACTTTAAACCTTCACAGTAATGCAATGCAATGATATTACACTTCAAACCTTATGCAGCAATGCAGTGTGATGCTATTACACTTTAAACCTTATGCAGCAATGCAGTGTGATGCTATTACACTTTAAACCTTATGCAGCAATGCAGTGTGATGCTATTACACTTTAAACCTTATGCAGCAATGCAGTGTGATGCTATTACACTTTAAACCTTAGCAGGGAAAGAAATACACGACACCAGTCTGTAATTAAATCACTGGGTTCCGACACCACAGCGTAATATTGCTGAAAGGGGGTTACAATATATACAATACAATATAAGACAATATAACAGAATAATGGCTACAGTCAATGTTACATACGTGAGTGGATTCGCTTGCGCTACCCGGTAAGGTCCTCCGCCATCTGATAGATAACGTTGTGAGCCTTGTGTCTGACCAGGCTAGAAGCAGGCTCTCTTTATACACTTCTTCCAAAAGCAATACAATAGATACTGTAATCCCTTTGTCCATTGGACACAGGAATGCACTTTTACAGTACAGGAGAGGTCATAGGTCTGTTTGAATAGGTGGGCGATGTCTATTTTTACTGCTCTTGTGGGTGGTCTCCTCTGGATTCCCGCCGCATACATAATGTACAGTAAATACAGTTTATATCTATATTCTGCTCCTGCACATAACTATCCGCAGGAACATGCGATCTTCCTTAAACCAACGCCGGAATGTTTCCCTTAAAATACCCTACAGCTGGATACCAAACACCACCTTATGACCTTGTTCTGTCCTCTCCTATTCTGTAAAGGTGAATCCCCTTGTTCTGAAACCATTTAAACTGTTGTTATTTTCTGGTGTGGTGCAGGGGGACTATGTGTACAGGGTGTGGTTCGTTTGTCGACCTAGACACTGTCGATCTTCAGACCGGATCCCATGTGGGGTGTGGATCATTTTATCGACAGTATCTAGGTCGACAATGTTTAGGTCGACCACTATAGGTCGACAGTCACTAGGTCGACATGGATGGAAGGTCGACAGGGTTTCTAGGTCGACATGTGCTAGGTCGACAGGTCTAAAGGTCGACATGAGGAAAAAAAATTGGTGTCGTTTTCTTCGTAGAGTGACCGGGATCCCAAATTAGTGCACGGCGTCCCCTCGCATGGCTCGCTTCGCTCGCCATGCTTCGGGCATGGTGCCTTCGCTTCGCTCGGCACACTTTACCATTCCAATCGTAGTCCACGTGGATCGTTAAGTATGAAAAAATAAAAAATAAAATGTGAAAAACTCATGTCGACCTTTAGACCTGTCGACCTAGCACATGTCGACCTAGAAACCCTGTCGACCTTCTATCCATGTCGACCTAGTGACTGTCGACCTATAGTGGTCGACCTAAATATTGTCGACCTAGACACTGTCGATCTTCAGACCGGATCCCATGTGTACATTGTGCAATATTTGGATTAAATATGTAATGTGTTTTGATAGCTCTCCATGCGTTAACAAACTCTACCGTAAATACCCATACCAAGCACTGATGCGCACGACCGCGGGATCGACCATACGCAAATTGCGAATATGTGCACGCACAGCAGAACAAGTACACGCGTGGAGGCCATCTGTGTGTTGTTTGTACGTGATGTGTGTACTGCAATATTTTTCGACTTTGACACTATGGAGAAAGTGCAGTAGCAATCGGTGATTAGATTCTTGTTTTTGGATGGGAAGACGTGTGAGGAAATCAAAGAAAAGTTGGAAGCCGTTTATGGTGACCTTTCACCTTCGATGACAATCATCAGATATTGTTTCAATGATGTCAGGAACCACGGTGCACTGCTCGCACACACCACTTACCAGCACACTGGTGTATTCTGTGCCGCAGATCAGCCGCTGGTACTTTCTGTGGATACTGGCATGTTGGCCACTGACTCTGGCAGCGTCACATGATCCAGAGTCACATGATCCTGAGTCACATGATCCAGGTACCCAGGTAATTACTTCCTGGTTCTGTGCATGCTGCTGCCGGCAGCAACCAATCAGCATCCTTCTGGGGGGATATAAGCAGGCTTCCCAGAGTCCTCATTGCCTTGAACAACTTGTCAGTTCTCCTGCAAGTTCTCCAGCATTAGCTCAAGGATCCAGGCTTTCTCCAGAGATCAGGTTACCTGAGTCCTGCTGTACCTGTCTTTCCTGGTTACTTACCCTCACAGGCTTTGAATATTCTCGGCTCCCAGGCTATACCATCAGTTCCTAGACCAACCCTGCTCTCGGCTCACAGGCCGCATCATCAGTTTCCTTCTTAGCTCTGTTATCGGCCATTTGGCTGCACCATCGATACACAGACTGTCCTCATGCTATCAGCTACCGAAGTACTCCTGAGTTCACCATCTCTGATATACTTACATACCACGTCACCATCGTACTCACTATCGATGGTTAAGCACTTCGGTATAATCCAGTGCTAATCATCCCTGTATACCAGAACGTCTCACAGCATCCACAGAGAAACCGGAGCAGAGGGCCGCCACCTGCTCATCAGGCGCAGCAAAGACTATATCCCCTCACGGCCACTGGTGAAAACCCCTGGCGAGTTACACTCCACGCCTCTGCTTCAGGTCTCGACAATTCTCTGTGCTCAGTGCTCACTGTGTAATTTTCTAGAGTGCTCCAGCATACGACTTGTCCATATCTCAAGCAACTTCTGCTTCCCTGCGCCCTCCACTGGCTCACCCAGGTCATTGCCGGGAACACAATTAGACCAGCCCATGACAGATTGGTCAAGGCCGATGGACTCGGCACATGACCACAGTGTGGGCCTAGCGGCTCTTCAGGATGTTATTTCATAAATAGAGACACAGGATGCCCTCCAGCAGTCTCTCAGGTCACCTGCCCCTGTAGTGTTCACTCCACCAGCTGCTCATTATTCTGTGTCTGTCTCGTGCTTACAGCTTCCTGCTCCTAATAAATATGATGGCAACCCCAAGCTCTGTAGAGGATTTCTTAATTAATGTGACATCCAATTTGAACTACAACCACAGAATTTCCCTTCTGCTAGGACCAAAATAACTTACATTGTCTCCCTGCTTACTGGTTCAGCTTTAAGTTGGGTATCACCACTGTGAGAAAGGTCTGACCCTTTACTCACTGATTACGTCAAGTTTGTTTCCGCATTCAGACGCATATTCGACGAGCCAGGTCGAGCGGCGTCCGCCTCTACAGAGATAATCCGTATTAAACAAGGCTCCAGTCCCATGGGACAATTTGTAGTCCAATTCCAGACCTTGGCTTCCGAATTAAAGTGGAACAATGAAGCACTAACTGCTGCTTTCTGGTTACGAGTTTCGGAGTGCATTAAGGACGAGTTGGCTACCAGTGATCTTCTAGTTCAGTTAAAAGATTTAATCTCCCTGTGTGTTACGTCTCAGAGAGAGAGAGAGGTCTAGAGTGACAGGAAATAGTTTTCTCCAGAGTTTCTTCCCCGCCTCTGCATCGTCCAGTGACTGCTAGCACAGAAGAACCTAAGCAAACAGGTAGATCTAGGCTACCACCGGAAGAACGATCCAGGAGGCAAAAAGAGAAATTGTGTTTGTATTGTGTCGCTTCCGATCACTTTATCGGGTTCTGTCCTGAGCGTTCGGGAAAACACCAAGCCCTAACCTGCAATGCGGGAGTACGGTTAGGCTGTTTAATAAAGTATCCTCCTTCTCCTGACTTAGTACTTCCAGTTACCCTTGTAATGCCAGCGGGTTCCGATCACATCTTTGCCCTGGCGGACTCTCAGACCTTGTCAAAAAATGTAATATTTCAGTCTCATCATTGTCTCAGCACCTCTACCTGACTGCAGTTGATGGTAGTAAAATTGTTGGCAGTAATGTCACACATCAGACAGCTCCTGTTACCAACCAAGTGGGGGTTCTTCATCAGGAACGCATTGAGTTTCTCATCATTCCTAAGTCTTCTTACGACATCGTGCTAGGTTTGCCATGGTTACGACTCCACAATCCTCGCATCAATTGGGCCTCACTTCAGATTGAGGGATGGAGTGATTATTGCCAGAAGCATTGTGTAAGTGAAGTAACTCTTATCCAGTCCACTGAGATTAAGCTCTTGCCCGGCCTACCCACAGCATATGAAGAATTTTGTGATGTATTCAGTGAACAGGCAGCTGATGTGTTACCTCCTCATCGTAAATGGGATTGCCCCATTGACCTTCTTCCCAGGAAAGTCCCCTCCTAAGGGATGCACATACCCACTCTTGGCACCTGAGACTAAAGTAATGTCTGATTACATTCAGGAAAATCTGCAAAAGGTTTCATCCGCCCTTCCTACTCTCCCGCTGGAGCGGGTTTTTTCTTTTTTCTAAAACATAAAGATGGAAGCCTGCATCCCTGCATTGATTATAGAGGCGTAAACCACATAACAGTCAAAAACAGTTATCTTCTTCCTCTCATAACTGAGCTGTTTGATCGTGTCAAGGGAGCAAAGATCTTCACCAAACTGGACCTCAGAGGAGCTTATAACTTAATCAGAATCTGAATGGAAAACAGCTTTCAACACCAGATATGGGCATTACGAGTACCTTGTAATGCTCTTTGGATTAAGTAATGCCCCTGCTGTTTTCCAACAGTTTGTGAATGATATATTCAGAGATGTATTATACAAGTTCCTTGTAGTATATCTCGATGACATCCAGATATTTTCCCAAGATCTCCAAACCCATCGCAGTCAGGTGAAAGAAGTCCTGTTCTGTTTACGTGCAAATAAATTGTATGGTAAACTCTCCAAGTGTACCTATGAAGTACCCTCTATACCTTTCTTGGGGTACATTAACTCCAGCTCAAAATTACAGATGGGCCCCAGAAAACTTGAGGCCATCAACGGTTGGTCCCAACCAACTGCACTAAAGGCTGTCCAGCACTTCATTGGCTTTGCCAATTATTATAGAAATTATATCAGGGGATTCTCCACACTCATCTCTCCAATTACAGCCCTGACCAAAAAAGGAGCAAATCATGCAGCCTGGTCTGAAGAAGCCTTGTCCTCGTTCCATCTGCTAAAACAAGCCTTCATCTCGGCACCTATTCTCCAGCAGCCAGACCCTGATAAGCCCTTTTCCCTTGAGGTTGATTCCTCTAATGTGGGTATTGGTGCAGTGCTTGCCCAGACAGCAGAAGATGGGAAGCAACATCCATGCAGTTTTATCTCACAAAATATTCCTTCCTGCAGAGAAAAACTACTCCATTGGCGATCAAGAGTTGTTAGCGATCAAGTTGGCATTGGAAGAGTGGAGGTACTTGTTAGAGGGTGCCAATTTCACCGTAACCATTTTTACAGACCACATGAACTTGCTCTACATCCAAGCGGCCCAGTGCCTGAATACTCGCCAAGCCCGCTGGTCACTATTCTTCTCGCAGTTTGATTTCAAGATCTTGTTTCGCCCAGGCTCCCAGAATGTAAAGGCAGATGCATTATCACGGTCCATGGAGAAAGATGTTCAGTCTCATGACCAGCGTCCCATCATTAATCCCACTGCTTTTGCCACCACTCACGTGTCTCCTGTGCCAACTCCAGGGAAGATATGTGTCGCCTGAACTTTGGCCGAAGTTACTATCTTGGGCTCACGCCTCACCCTTTTTCGGACATCCTGCGGTTCTCAAGACACTTGAACTTGTTTGTCGGTCTTACTGGTGGCCTAAAATGAGGAAAGACATCCAAGATTTTGTGGCCTCTTGTTCCGCATGTGCCCAACATAAAGTACATCACCAAGCTCCTGCAGGTGCTCTCCTCCCATTGTCCATTCCTACATGTCCATGGACACACTTATCCATGGACTTCATCTCAGAGCTCCCGAAGTCCTAAGAGTGTAATATCATCTGGGTAGTGGTGGATCGATTCTCAAAGATGGCACACTTTATACCACTCACCGGTCTACCTTTGGCTCCCAAGCTCGCCCAAATATTCATACAGCATATTTTCAAGATTCATGGACTTCCTACAGAAATGGTCTCCGACCTTGGTATACAATTCGTAGCCCACTTCTGGAAATCCCTTTGTTCTGCCTTACAAGTGAAATTACATTTCTCCACAGCATACCACCCCCAGTACAATGGGCAAACAGAGAGGGTCAACCAGGACCTTGAAGCATTCCTCAGGCTGTACATTTCCTCTTCACAGGACAACTGGGTTAGTCTACTTCCTTGGGCAGAGTTTGCCCATAATTTCAGGTAAAATACGGCTACGGGTTATTCACCATTCTATATTGTGAACGGTCAACATCCGCTTCCACCTAACTTCGAGGCGCTACCAGCTTTAGAAGTGCCAGCTGCATCTTCTACACTCAAGCACTTCTCTCTAGTTTGGTAAAATGTCCATGTCTTGCTCAAGAAAGCTGCCAAGCGGTATAAAGTCTTTGCTGATCGCAAACGGCGAGCTGTTCCTCTGCTAAAACCCAGAGACAAAGTTTGGCTCTCCACTCGGAATCTACATTTAAGGGTTCCTTCCATGAAATTTGCCCCTCGATTCATAGGCCCATTCTCTGTGGTACAAATTATCAATACTGTGGCATACAAGTTAAAACTACCAGCCTACCTGAGAATACCTAATTCTTTCCACATCTCTTTGCTACGGCCTCTCATTCTCAACCGCTTCCAAAAATCTTCCCGAGTCAGCCAGAGTGTACACCCGTCGAGGAGTTGAGTTCGAGGTCAATAAAATTGTGGATTCTCACCAGAGATATGGGCATATCCAGTATCTTATCGATTGGAAGAGCTATGGCCCAGAAGAGAGAAGATGGGTTAATGCCTCTGATGTTCACGCTCCTTGTCTGATCTCAGCCTTCCACAGGAACAATCCTTCCAAGACCCGTGGGTGTCCTAAAAGGGGAGGTACTGTCAGGAACCACGGTTCATGCACTGCTCGCACACGCCACTTACCGTCACGCTGGTGTATTCTGTGCCGCAGCTCAGCCACTGGTGCTTTCTGTGGTTACTGGCATGTTGTCCACTGACTCTGGCAGAGTCACATGATCCAGAGTCACATGATCCTGAGTCACATGACCCAGGTATCCAGGTAATTACTTCCTGGTCCTGTGCATGCTGCTGCTGCTGCTGCCGGTAGCAACCAATCAGCATCCTTCTGGGGGGATACAAGCATGCTTCCTAGAGTCCTCATTGCCTTGAACAACTTGTCAGTTCTCCTGCAAGTTTTCCAGTGTTAGCTCCCAAGGCTCCAGGCTTGCTCCAGAGATCAGGTTACCTGAGTCCTGCTGTACCTGTTTTTCCTGGTTACTTACCCTCACAGGCTCCGGCTATTTTCGGCTCCCCGGCTATACCATCAGTTTCTAGACCAACCCTGCTCTTGGCTCACAGGCCACATCATCAGTTTCCTGCCCAGTTCTGCTATTGGCCATTTGGCTGCACCATCGATACAGACTGTCCTCATGCTAGCAGCTACCCAATACTCCTGAGTTCACCATCTCCGATATACTTACCTACCACGTCACCATCGGACTCACTATTGATGGTTAAGCACTTCGGTACAATCCAGTACTAAGCATCCCTGTATACCAGAACATCTCACAGCATCCACAGAGAAACCTGAGCAGAGGGCCGTGACCCGCTCGTCAGGCGCAGCGAAGACCATATACCCTCGTGGTCACTGGCGAAAACCTCTGGCGGGTTAGACTCTGCACCTCTGCTTCAGGTCTCAACAATTCTCTGTGCTCACTGTGTAATCTTCCAGAGTGCTCCAGCATATGACTTGTCCATATCTCAAGCCACCTAACTTCTGCTTCCCTGCACCCTTCACTGGCTCACCCAAGTCATTGCCGAGAACACAATCAGAGCAGCCCATGACAAATGAATTCAAGCATGGTCGTACATCCGTCCTCGATAAAGAGCGTCCAGTTATACCAATTGAGGTGACTACAGATGAAATGGTCAACAAAATCCATGATATCGTATTGGCAGACCGGCGAGTGAAGATCAGAGAGATTGTTGAGATTGTAGGCATCTCATTTGAATGTGCAGCATATCCTACATGGACATTTGGGCATGACAAAGCTATCGGCAAGATGGGTGCAGCGTTTGCTCACTGTGGACAACAAGCGGAATCGAATGACCACTTCGAAGCAGTGTTTGGACCTGTTTAAGCGCAATCTGAAAGAGTTTCTGCGCCGTTTCGTGATGATGAAACATGGATACATTACTACATGCCAGAAATGAAGGAACAGTCAAAACAGTGGACTTCACCCGGCGAACGTGCACCAAAGAAAGCAAAGATGGTTCCATCAGCCGGAAAGGTCATGGCCACCGTTTTCTGGGATTCGAAAGGCATAATCTTCATTGACTATTTGGAAAAATGAAGAACGATCGCAGGGCAGTATTATGCTCAATTATTAGGCAGATTCGAAGATGCATTGAAGAGAAAACGGCCCCACTTGGTGAAGAAGAAAGTGCTGTTGCACCACGACAATGCGCTGGCACACTCGTCCCACGTCGAAATTGGTGGAATTGGGCTACGAATTGCTGCCGCATCTGTGGTATTCTCCAGATTTGGCCCCCTGCAACTTCTCCCTGTTTCCAAACATGAAAGAATGGCTGGGCGTAAAGAGATTGAATTGAACGAGGAGGTCATCGCCAAAACTGAAGCCTATTTCGTAGAGTTCGACAAATCCTTTTTTTTGGAGGGCTTGAAAAAGTTGGAATATCGTTGGGCCAAGTGTATCAAGCTAAAAGGGGACTATGTTGAAAAATAAATCAAAATTTTCCCAATAAAACTTTTCTTTTTCTTGCCTAACACGGGTACTTATCAATCACCCCTCGTGTGTGACTATGTGATTAGAAGACTGGCACGTATGAAAAAAAGGTAGTTTTTGTTAATAAATTATGTTTACAACTCTTTTGAAGAGATGGTAGGTGATGCTGAGCTTTTTATCCTGCACCGCAAAGTAAGTCCAGTTTCCCTAACTGTCCCTACCTTGGGCTCCTTTGCCGTCATATGAGTGCTGGCCGGTATGGTAATCCCTTCTGACTGCTATGTCAGAATCCCGGTGCTGCGTGTAGCTGCCGCAGCGTCCTGCGGCAGTGGTCCCCAACTGATGACGTCACTCGGGCTGCGGCGATGTTCCATGCGGTTAGCGGCTAGCTCCATCTTCACCTCCAGTGCCTCCAACGTGTTTCATGTGATTAGAGCACTTTGTCAAGGATGGCTCAATGGTAATAATGCTTGATATATATACTTAAAAATTTTGAGTACATCCGGCCGGAACTTCCTGTCAGGATAATAAAGTTTATTGCTATGTATATCCAGCTGCTTAGGGCCCTGTTGGTTCCAGGGGGCCCGCCGACAAGGCTGTATATAGGGCATTTCTGGCAGACAACGAGCTTCCCCAAAATTGACAGAGAGCTGAGCTGGCTGAATACTCCCAGCAGGCTGTCAGTAATTAGACAGCTGTTGGATGCAGGCTCCACAGCATGCCTGTATCCCCAGTCCTGCAGTACTGTGCGTGTCACCAGTCATGACACACGTGTGTATGATGTCAGATGCTTAGAGAGAACAGCCAGGATGTGCACAGAAAAAGGTATGAGTTCATCCAGTGTACTTTATTACAATATTTTTTACATTTTATATAACATCAACCACCTACTACAAATTCCACTCAGGCGTGAGTGGGGGATCATGGGGTGGGGGAATGATGGGGGGCGGTAGACAGTGTTATTTTAAGTACAATGTCTAACATCTGCCTGTGACAGTCATGGCTGGGTAGGAGAAACATTCTGACTGGTGATATATCAATGTGCTATGATACTGTATTTTAAGTACTACCGTGTATGGGAGATGCCTGCTACAATTAGTGGGGCACTGATATATAATCAATACAGTCACACTGACTGAGGGGTGTAATAATGGGTATTATAAGGGATTGGGGACCTACTAGGCTGCTACAATCAGTAAGGGGGAGGAGTAGAGGCACTATAATGCAGTCAACACTAAAGTAATTAGGTGTAATCAGTGCCGTAACTAGACATTTTAGCGCTGTGTGCAAGAAACAGCATCTGCGCCCCCCCCTCAATATTTAAAATAGGGCCAACAACAAATATAGGAGCGTAGCTTCATGGGGAAGGGACATGGCCACAAGATAATACCAGTTCATATTACGCTGTACAGTAGTCTCCATTATTCAAATTACGCCACACATAAGTGCCACTTACACACATTACACCAGGTAGAGTCCCATTTTACAATTTACTCCAGGTACAGCCCCCTTTTACACATTATGCCAGGTAGAGCCCCCTTTTACACATTACGCCAGGTAGAGCCCCCTTTTACATATTACGCCAGGTAGAGCCCCTTTTTACACATTACGCCAGGTAGAGTCCCCTTTTACATATTACGCCAGGTAGAGTCCCCTTTTACATATTACGCCAGGTAGAGTCCCCTTTTACACATTACACCAGGTAGAGCCTCCTTTTATACATTACGGCAGGTAGAGCCCCGTTTTACACATTACGCCAGGTAGAGCCCCCTTTTACACAGTACAGCAGGTAGAGTCCCCTTTTACACAGTACAGCAGGCAGAGCTACCTTATACACAGTACAGCAGGCAGAACTCCCTTATACACAATACGTCAGGCAGAGCTCCCTTATACACAATACGGCAGGCAGAGCTCCCTTATACACAATACGGCAGGCAGAGCTCCCTTATACACAATACGGCAGACAGAGCTCCCTTATACACAATACGGCAGACAGAGCTCCCTTTTATGGCCCTGGTTGTGTGTGTGTGTGTATGTGTGTGTGTACAGAGTGTGTGTGTGTGTGTGTGTGTGTATGCGTGTGTACAGAGTGTGTGTGTGTGTGTGTGTACAGAGTGTGTGTGTGTATAGAGAATGAATGTGTGTGTGTGTGTGAGTAGAGAGTGAGTGTCTTTATGTAGAGTGTGTATATGTGTGTAGAGAGTGAATGTTTGTGTGTGTGTGTATATATATATATATATATATATATAGATAGATAGATATATAGAGAGAGAGGGGGAGGAAGAGAGAAAGAGAGTGTGAGGGTGTGTGTGTGTTTTGCGCCCCCTTCCCATACTCAAAACAAAAGAAACTACTTGCAGACTTGCACTATAGGTACATCAGTCACAGCTGCCGGCTTCTGTTCCCCTGATCCGGAAGTCTCCCTCTCCGCATACTACAGTAGGCATGAAGGGGTGGGGGTGAGGGTGGACTCGGAGTGCACAGTAATCCCAGGAAGCCTGGAAATCCTACGCGATGCCTGGTGATCTACACAGCAGCACGGGCAGGCACGTGGGAGTGACTGGGCGGGGCTTCGGGTGGCCACCCATGGTGACAGGCAGAGCTGCGGCCGGAGAGGTGGACCAGGGAGGGGGCAGGGCCTGCGGTTCAGCAGCTACAGCGCTGTCTGGCCAGGGATGTCATGTATTGCACGACGTGCGCACCTCACCGCTGCAGCTACTGGCAATGGTGGGGGAGCTGATAGGTAATAGTATGGCTTGTACCTGCGGGTTGTGCTGGCGGTCCTGCGCCCACAGTGCCCATGCGCTGTGTGCCAGGTACTGCTGGCACACACCTAGTTACGGCCCTGGGTGTAATAATAAGTATTATAAGGTATGGGTGTCTGAATTATATATATCAGTGCCTCTTCCCCCCCCCCCCCCCCATCCCCACACATACATACTGATTGTAGCACATTACCCATCCCCTATTAGCAGGTCTCCCATCCCTTATAATAACTAGAGATGAGCGGGTTCGGTTTCTCTGAATCCGAACCCGCCAGAACTTCATGTTTTTTTTCACGGGTCCGAGCGACTCGGATCTTCCCGCCTTGCTCGGTTAACCCGAGCGCGCCCGAACGTCATCATGACGCTGTCGGATTCTCGCGAGGCTCGGATTCTATCGCGAGACTCGGATTCTATATAAGGAGCCGCGCGTCGCCGCCATTTTCACACGTGCATTGAGATTGATAGGGAGAGGACGTGGCTGGCGTCCTCTCCATTTAGATTATAAGAGACAGAGAGATTTACTGGAGCTGACTAGGAGGAGTACTGTTACTGTAGAAGTGTAGAGACTGAGTGGAGAGAGTTTACTAGTGAGGACAGTGCAGTTTACTTTATAATCCGTTCTCTGCCTGAAAAAAGCGATACACAGCACACAGTGACTCAGTCACATACCATATCTGTGTGCACTGCTCAGGCTCAGGCCAGTGTGCTGCATCATCTATTATCTATATATAATATTATATATATCTGTCTGACTGCTCAGCTCACACAGCTTATAATTGTGGGGGAGACTGGGGAGCACTACTGCAGTGCCAGTTATAGGTTATAGCAGGAGCCAGGAGTACATAATATATTATATAGTGAGTGACCACCAGACACACAGTGCAGTTTATTTAATATATCCGTTCTCTGCCTGAAAAAAGCGATACACACAGTGACTCAGTCAGTCACATACCATATCTGTGTGCACTGCTCAGGCTCAGGCCAGTGTGCTGCATCATCTATTATCTATATATAATATTATATATATCTGTCTGACTGCTCAGCTCACACAGCTTATAATTGTGGGGGAGACTGGGGAGCACTACTGCAGTGCCAGTTATAGGTTATAGCAGGAGCCAGGAGTACATAATATATTATATAGTGAGTGACCACCAGACACACAGTGCAGTTTATTTAATATATCCGTTCTCTGCCTGAAAAAAGCGATACACACAGTGACTCAGTCAGTCACATACCATATCTGTGTGCACTGCTCAGGCTCAGGCCAGTGTGCTGCATCATCTATTATCTATATATAATATTATATATATCTGTCTGACTGCTCAGCTCACACAGCTTATAATTGTGGGGGAGACTGGGGAGCACTACTGCAGTGCCAGTTATAGGTTATAGCAGGAGCCAGGAGTACATAATATATTATATAGTGAGTGACCACCAGACACACAGTGCAGTTTATTTAATATATCCGTTCTCTGCCTGAAAAAAGCGATACACACAGTGACTCAGTCAGTCACATACCATATCTGTGTGCACTGCTCAGGCTCAGGCCAGTGTGCTGCATCATCTATTATCTATATATAATATTATATATATCTGTCTGACTGCTCAGCTCACACAGCTTATAATTGTGGGGGAGACTGGGGAGCACTACTGCAGTGCCAGTTATAGGTTATAGCAGGAGCCAGGAGTACATAATATATTATATAGTGAGTGACCACCAGACACACAGTGCAGTTTATTTAATATATCCGTTCTCTGCCTGAAAAAAGCGATACACACAGTGACTCAGTCAGTCACATACCATATCTGTGTGCACTGCTCAGGCTCAGGCCAGTGTGCTGCATCATCTATTATCTATATATAATATTATATATATCTGTCTGACTGCTCAGCTCACACAGCTTATAATTGTGGGGGAGACTGGGGAGCACTACTGCAGTGCCAGTTATAGGTTATAGCAGGAGCCAGGAGTACATAATATATTATATAGTGAGTGACCACCAGACACACAGTGCAGTTTATTTAATATATCCGTTCTCTGCCTGAAAAAAGCGATACACACAGTGACTCAGTCAGTCACATACCATATCTGTGTGCACTGCTCAGGCTCAGGCCAGTGTGCTGCATCATCTATTATCTATATATAATATTATATATATCTGTCTGACTGCTCAGCTCACACAGCTTATAATTGTGGGGGAGACTGGGGAGCACTACTGCAGTGCCAGTTATAGGTTATAGCAGGAGCCAGGAGTACATAATATATTATATAGTGAGTGACCACCAGACACACAGTGCAGTTTATTTAATATATCCGTTCTCTGCCTGAAAAAAGCGATACACACAGTGACTCAGTCAGTCACATACCATATCTGTGTGCACTGCTCAGGCTCAGGCCAGTGTGCGGCATCATCTATTATCTATATATAATATTATATATATCTGTCTGACTGCTCAGCTCACACAGCTTATAATTGTGGGGGAGACTGGGGAGCACTACTGCAGTGCCAGTTATAGGTTATAGCAGGAGCCAGGAGTACATAATATATTATATAGTGAGTGACCACCAGACACACAGTGCAGTTTATTTAATATATCCGTTCTCTGCCTGAAAAAAGCGATACACACAGTGACTCAGTCAGTCACATACCATATCTGTGTGCACTGCTCAGGCTCAGGCCAGTGTGCTGCATCATCTATTATCTATATATAATATTATATATATCTGTCTGACTGCTCAGCTCACACAGCTTATAATTGTGGGGGAGACTGGGGAGCACTACTGCAGTGCCAGTTATAGGTTATAGCAGGAGCCAGGAGTACATAATATATTATATAGTGAGTGACCACCAGACACACAGTGCAGTTTATTTAATATATCCGTTCTCTGCCTGAAAAAAGCGATACACACAGTGACTCAGTCAGTCACATACCATATCTGTGTGCACTGCTCAGGCTCAGGCCAGTGTGCTGCATCATCTATTATCTATATATAATATTATATATATCTGTCTGACTGCTCAGCTCACACAGCTTATAATTGTGGGGGAGACTGGGGAGCACTACTGCAGTGCCAGTTATAGGTTATAGCAGGAGCCAGGAGTACATAATATATTATATAGTGAGTGACCACCAGACACACAGTGCAGTTTATTTAATATATCCGTTCTCTGCCTGAAAAAAGCGATACACACAGTGACTCAGTCAGTCACATACCATATCTGTGTGCACTGCTCAGGCTCAGGCCAGTGTGCTGCATCATCTATTATCTATATATAATATTATATATATCTGTCTGACTGCTCAGCTCACACAGCTTATAATTGTGGGGGAGACTGGGGAGCACTACTGCAGTGCCAGTTATAGGTTATAGCAGGAGCCAGGAGTACATAATATATTATATAGTGAGTGACCACCAGACACACAGTGCAGTTTATTTAATATATCCGTTCTCTGCCTGAAAAAAGCGATACACACAGTGACTCAGTCAGTCACATACCATATCTGTGTGCACTGCTCAGGCTCAGGCCAGTGTGCTGCATCATCTATTATCTATATATAATATTATATATATCTGTCTGACTGCTCAGCTCACACAGCTTATAATTGTGGGGGAGACTGGGGAGCACTACTGCAGTGCCAGTTATAGGTTATAGCAGGAGCCAGGAGTACATAATATATTATATAGTGAGTGACCACCAGACACACAGTGCAGTTTATTTAATATATCCGTTCTCTGCCTGAAAAAAGCGATACACACAGTGACTCAGTCAGTCACATACCATATCTGTGTGCACTGCTCAGGCTCAGGCCAGTGTGCTGCATCATCTATATATATTATATATCTGTCTGACTGCTCAGCTCACACAGCTTATAATTGTGGGGTAGACTGGGGAGCACTACTGCAGTGCCAGTTATAGGTTATAGCAGGAGCCAGGAGTACATATTATATTAAAATTAAACAGTGCACACTTTTGCTGCAGGAGTGCCACTGCCAGTGTGACTGACCAGTGACCTGACCACACTGACCACCAGTATAGTTAGTAGTATACTTATATTGTGATTGCCTGAAAAAGTTAAACACTCGTCGTGTGACTTCACTTGTGTGTTTTTTTTTTTTTTATTCTATAAAAATAAAACTCATTCTGCTGACAGACAGTGTCCAGCAGGTCCGTCATTATATAATATATAATATATACCTGTCCGGCTGCAGTAGTGATATATATATATTTTTTATATCATTTATCATCCAGTCGCAGCAGACACAGTACGGTAGTTCACGGCTGTGGCTACCTCTGTGTCTCTGCACTCGGCAGGCAGTCCGTCCATAATTGTAATACCACCTAACCGTGGATTTTTTTCATTCTTCTTTATACATACATAGTTACATAGACATCTTCTCTTTATCAACCAGTCTATATTAGCTGCAGACACAGTACAGTACGGTAGTTCACGGCTGTGGCTACCTCTGTGTCTGCACTCGGCAGGCAGTCCGTCCATAATTGTATACCACCTAACCGTGGTTTTTTTTCATTCTTCTTTATACATACATAGTTACATAGACATCTTCTCTTTATCAACCAGTCTATATTAGCTGCAGACACAGTACAGTACGGTAGTTCACGGCTGTGGCTACCTCTGTGTCTGCACTCGGCAGGCAGTCCGTCCATAATTGTATACCACCTAACCGTGGATTTTTTTCAGTCTTCTTTATACATACATAGTTACATAGACATCTTCTCTTTATCAACCAGTCTATATTAGCTGCAGACACAGTACAGTACGGTAGTTCACGGCTGTGGCTACCTCTGTGTCTGCAGTCGGCAGGCAGTCCATAATTGTAT
This sequence comes from Pseudophryne corroboree, assembly GCF_028390025.1. Lineage (NCBI taxonomy): Eukaryota > Metazoa > Chordata > Amphibia > Anura > Myobatrachidae > Pseudophryne > Pseudophryne corroboree. The sequence goes on along the minus strand of NC_086452.1, from coordinate 323,365,187 downwards.
ACTAGTATCCATCTCCATTGTTTACCTGAGGTGCCTTTTAGTTGTGCCTATTAAAATATGGAGAACAAAAATGTTGAGGTTCCAAAATTAGGGAAAGATCAAGATCCACTTCCACCTCGTGCTGAAGCTGCTGCCACTAGTCATGGCCGAGACGATGAAATGCCAGCAACGTCGTCTGCCAAGGCCGATGCCCAATGTCATAGTACAGAGCATGTCAAATCCAAAACACCAAATATCAGAAAAAAAAGGACTCCAAAACCTAAAATAAAATTGTCGGAGGAGAAGCGTAAACTTGCCAATATGCCATTTACCACACGGAGTGGCAAGGAACGGCTGAGGCCCTGGCCTATGTTCATGGCTAGTGGTTCAGCTTCACATGAGGATGGAAGCACTCAGCCTCTCGCTAGAAAAATGAAAAGACTCAAGCTGGCAAAAGCAGCACAGCAAAGAACTGTGCATTCTTCGAAATCCCAAATCCACAAGGAGAGTCCAATTGTGTCGGTTGCGATGCCTGACCTTCCCAACACTGGACGTGAAGAGCATGCGCCTTCCACCATTTGCACGCCCCCTGCAAGTGCTGGAAGGAGCACCCGCAGTCCAGTTCCTGATAGTCAGATTGAAGATGTCAGTGTTGAAGTACACCAGGATGAGGAGGATATGGGTGTTGCTGGCGCTGGGGAGGAAATTGACCAGGAGGATTCTGATGGTGAGGTGGTTTGTTTAAGTCAGGCACCCGGGGAGACACCTGTTGTCCGTGGGAGGAATATGGCCGTTGACATGCCAGGTGAAAATACCAAAAAAATCAGCTCTTCGGTGTGGAGGTATTTCACCAGAAATGCGGACAACAGGTGTCAAGCCGTGTGTTCCCTTTGTCAAGCTGTAATAAGTAGGGGTAAGGACGTTAACCACCTCGGAACATCCTCCCTTATACGTCACCTGCAGCGCATTCATAATAAGTCAGTGACAAGTTCAAAAACTTTGGGTGACAGCGGAAGCAGTCCACTGACCAGTAAATCCCTTCCTCTTGTAACCAAGCTCACGCAAACCACCCCACCAACTCCCTCAGTGTCAATTTCCTCCTTCCCCAGGAATGCCAATAGTCCTGCAGGCCATGTCACTGGCAATTCTGACGAGTCCTCTCCTGCCTGGGATTCCTCCGATGCATCCTTGCGTGTAACGCCTACTGCTGCTGGCGCTGCTGTTGTTGCCGCTGGGAGTCGATGGTCATCCCAGAGGGGAAGTCGTAAGCCCACTTGTACTACTTCCAGTAAGCAATTGACTGTTCAACAGTCCTTTGCGAGGAAGATGAAATATCACAGCAGTCATCCTACTGCAAAGCGGATAACTGAGGCCTTGACAACTATGTTGGTGTTAGACGTGCGTCCGGTATCCGCCGTTAGTTCACAGGGAACTAGACAATTTATTGAGGCAGTGTGCCCCCGTTACCAAATACCATCTAGGTTCCACTTCTCTAGGCAGGCGATACCGAGAATGTACACGGACGTCAGAAAAAGACTCACCAGTGTCCTAAAAAATGCAGTTGTACCCAATGTCCACTTAACCACGGACATGTGGACAAGTGGAGCAGGGCAGGGTCAGGACTATATGACTGTGACAGCCCACTGGGTAGATGTATGGACTCCCGCCGCAAGAACAGCAGCGGCGGCACCAGTAGCAGCATCTCGCAAACGCCAACTCTTTCCTAGGCAGGCTACGCTTTGTATCACCGCTTTCCAGAATACGCACACAGCTGAAAACCTCTTACGGCAACTGAGGAAGATCATCGCGGAATGGCTTACCCCAATTGGACTCTCCTGTGGATTTGTGGCATCGGACAACGCCAGCAATATTGTGTGTGCATTAAATATGGGCAAATTCCAGCACGTCCCATGTTTTGCACATACCTTGAATTTGGTGGTGCAGAATTTTTTAAAAAACGACAGGGGCGTGCAAGAGATGCTGTCGGTGGCCAGAAGAATTGCGGGACACTTTCGGCGTACAGGCACCACGTACAGAAGACTGGAGCACCACCAAAAACTACTGAACCTGCCCTGCCATCATCTGAAGCAAGAAGTGGTAACGAGGTGGAATTCAACCCTCTATATGCTTCAGAGGTTGGAGGAGCAGCAAAAGGCCATTCAAGCCTATACAATTGAGCACGATATAGGAGGTGGAATGCACCTGTCTCAAGTGCAGTGGAGAATGATTTCAACGTTGTGCAAGGTTCTGATGCCCTTTGAACTTGCCACACGTGAAGTCAGTTCAGACACTGCCAGCCTGAGTCAGGTCATTCCCCTCATCAGGCTTTTGCAGAAGAAGTTGGAGGCATTGAAGAAGGAGCTAAAAGGGAGCGATTCCGCTAGGCATGTGGGACTTGTGGATGCAGCCCTTAATTCGCTTAACAAGGATTCACGGGTGGTCAATCTGTTGAAATCAGAGCACTACATTTTGGCCACCGTGCTCGATCCTAGATTTAAAGCCTACCTTGGATCTCTCTTTCCGGCAGACACAAGTCTGCTGGGGTTGAAAGACCTGCTGGTGACAAAATTGTCAAGTCAAGCGGAACGCGACCTGTCAACATCTCCTCCTTCACATTCTCCCGCAACTGGGGGTGCGAGGAAAAGGCTCTGAATTCCGAGCCCACCCGCTGGCGGTGATGCAGGGCAGTCTGGAGCGACTGCTGATGCTGACATCTGGTCCGGACTGAAGGACCTGACAACGATTACGGACATGTCGTCTACTGTCACTGCATATGATTCTCTCAACATTGATAGAATGGTGGAGGATTATATGAGTGACCGCATCCAAGTAGGCACGTCACACAGTCCGTACTTATACTGGCAGGAAAAAGAGGCAATTTGGAGGCCCTTGCACAAACTGGCTTTATTCTACCTAAGTTGCCCTCCCACAAGTGTGTACTCCGAAAGAGTGTTTAGTGCCGCCGCTCACCTTGTCAGCAATCGGCGTACGAGGTTACATCCAGAAAATGTGGAGAAGATGATGTTCATTAAAATGAATTATAATCAATTCCTCCGCGGAGACATTGACCAGCAGCAATTGCCTCCACAAAGTACACAGGGAGCTGAGATGGTGGATTCCAGTGGGGACGAATTGATAATCTGTGAGGAGGGGGATGTACACGGTGATATATCGGAGGGTGAAGATGAGGTGGACATCTTGCCTCTGTAGAGCCAGTTTGTGCAAGGAGAGATTAATTGCTTCTTTTTTGGGGGGGGTCCAAACCAACCCGTCATATCAGTCACAGTCGTGTGGCAGACCCTGTCACTGAAATGATGGGTTGGTTAAAGTGTGCATGTCCTGTTTTGTTTATACAACATAAGGGTGGGTGGGAGGGCCCAAGGACAATTCCATCTTGCACCTCTTTTTTCTTTTCTTTTTCTTTGCATCATGTGCTGATTGGGGAGGGTTTTTTGGAAGGGACATCCTGCGTGACACTGCAGTGCCACTCCTAGATGGGCCCGGTGTTTGTGTCGGCCACTAGGGTCGCTAATCTTACTCACACAGTCAGCTACCTCATTGCGCCTCTTTTTTTCTTTGCGTCATGTGCTGTTTGGGGAGGGTTTTTTGGAAGGGACATCCTGCGTGACACTGCAGTGCCACTCCTAGATGGGCCCGGTGTTTGTGTCGGCCACTAGGGTCGCTAATCTTACTCACACAGCTACCTCATTGCGCCTCTTTTTTTCTTTGCGTCATGTGCTGTTTGGGGAGGGTTTTTTGGAAGGGACATCCTGCGTGACACTGCAGTGCCACTCCTAGATGGGCCCGGTGTTTGTGTCGGCCACTAGGGTCGCTAATCTTACTCACACAGCTACCTCATTGCGCCTCTTTTTTTCTTTGCGTCATGTGCTGTTTGGGGAGGGTTTTTTGGAAGGGCCATCCTGCGTGACACTGCAGTGCCACTCCTAGATGGGCCCGGTGTTTGTGTCGGCCACTAGGGTCGCTAATCTTACTCACACAGCTACCTCATTGCGCCTCTTTTTTTCTTTGCGTCATGTGCTGTTTGGGGAGGGTTTTTTGGAAGGGACATCCTGCGTGACACTGCAGTGCCACTCCTAGATGGGCCTGGTGTTTGTGTCGGCCACTAGGGTCGCTTATCTTACTCACACAGCGACCTCGGTGCAAATTTTAGGACTAAAAATAATATTGTGAGGTGTGAGGTATTCAGAATAGACTGAAAATGAGTGTAAATTATGGTTTTTGAGGTTAATAATACTTTGGGATCAAAATGACCCCCAAATTCTATGATTTAAGCTGTTTTTTAGTGTTTTTTGAAAAAAACACCCGAATCCAAAACACACCCGAATCCGACAAAAAAAATTCGGTGAGGTTTTGCCAAAACGCGTTCGAACCCAAAACACGGCCGCGGAACCGAACCCAAAACCAAAACACAAAACCCGAAAAATTTCAGGCGCTCATCTCTAGGTAATAACGCACCAGCCAGTCAGCCCCTAACTGTCATTTTTCAAATCCATAATGATTGGCTGGTGCGTTATCACCTTGCGCTTATCTCTGTTTTATCACTTCTTTAACCCTTCTCCAGGTTAATAATACATCTGCCCCAATGTTTTAAGAATATGCTTACAGGTGTAATCAAAATCACTGAGGCTTTAATTAAATAGCCTCTGCTGAGGCACGGATATTCTTAAAACCTGGACTGGAAACCTTGATGTAATATATTAAAGTTTGGTGTTTCAAATTCATTTTGGGTTTACATACTGTAGATATGCATATGAGTTTAGTAAATAGAAAATAGTAATAATTACTGGCTGCAGTGCAGTAGTAGATTTACCAGTAGGCATCCATCCAAAGCAGCCACAAGGGCCCGGCGGGTCCAAGGTTTTCGCCGACAGATCATGGAGTCAGGAGGGCATTTCTGATTTCCACCTAAAATATCCGAGTGCTGGTCTGGCTGAATACTCCCGGAAGGCTGTCAGTGACTAGATAGCTGCCAAGTGTGATTTTAAGGTCAGTACAGACAGGTTAATGGTTAGCATTACTGTCTCACAGCACTCAGGTCATGGGTTCAATTCCCACCATGGCCCTAGCTGTGTGGCGTTTGTATATTCTCCCTGTACTTGCCTAAGTTTCCTCCGGGCACTCCGGTTTCCTCCCACAATCCAAAAATATACTGATAGGTTAATTGGCTCCCAACAAAATTAACCCTAGCGTGGATGTGTACATGTGGTCGGGAATATAGATTGTAAGCTCCACTGATGAAGGGACTGATGTGAATGGCCAAATGTTTTCTGTAAAGCGCTGCAGAATATGTGTGCGCTAGATACATGACTAGTAATAAATAATAATCAATACAATAGTACATTTACCATCCGCCTGCTTAAATCGGCTATGGGCAGATTGGGGAGCATACACTGACTGGGGGCAGCAGGCCTGTCTGCTACAATTGGTGGGGGGCACACTGAGGATTGATTGAGGAAGAGGGGCCCCAAATCTGTGTCTTGCTTAGAGCCCCATGAGGTCTAAATCCGCCTCTGGTCCCTAGGGGACCCTAGCGCTGTCCCAGAGTCTACAGCGCATGCGCAGATCTCGGGCAAAATGGTATGGTGGCCATTTTCCCACTGATTTTTCTACTGCGTATGCGCAAAACACCAGGAAAATGGCCCCGCACCAGTTTCCCCGAGATTTCTGTAGTGCTGCTACTGCGTCATGGGACTCCGGAGAGTAAGTGTTAAAAATAATGGTTGCAGATTGTGCGGTGGACCCAAAGAAACAATAATTAAATAGTTATTTGATAAGTACTGTAGAATGAGAACCATGGCAGGAGGGCAGAGGGATCCAGGAAAATTAGAAGTGAGTAATGGCCTTTTGATTTAGAAGTGGTCAAATCCTCCACAGCGTAGTCAGTGTAGCCTTTGTGGAGTGTTGGCAACAAAGTCCTAACTGAAGTAGTTCGATAGGTTGTGTGAGGAAAGAGACAATGAGGCAGATGGATGGTGCCAGTATAGCACTTCCTGCTTCACCTCATTACCGAGGCAAAGCAGGAAGCTAAACCGACAAGATGTATGGTCATCTTGTCTGCCAGAGCCGGGGAGTAAAACCTCCCCCCTCCAGTAAAACCCCTTCTGAGCACACCGCATCAGCTTAGTGCTGATGCACTGTGTCTCTCCCCCGGCAGGCTCCACTATGCATGTGCGAGATCTTGCTATTATTTCGAGATCTCTTGTGCGCATCCCGAAGCATGCACAAAGATGTCCCTGCAGTAGAGATAGGGCATCAACACCATGCAGCTGTCGAAATCGATAGCTGCAGGTGGCAGAATGGACAGCGTTGCTGACCCTTCATATATTGCCCTACATTGCCCAGTATTTATTATAATAATAATAATTACACATGATGCTAGTAGTTTATTTATATGGAAGAATCAGATGCATAATAAGTATTACATATGTATAACATTTCCTTTTATTTATTCTCTTACCTATTCTAAAAAAAATAAAATCATATCTCTTAGCAAATGTTCCTCAGTCAATATATTCTCTCTCTCTAATATACACAATCTCCACTTCCACTACCTGTCCCCTATAAACTGTCTCCCTCTCCATTTGCCATCCCCGAGGCCAGGGGCATAGCCAGAACTTTGTGGGCCCCATAGCAACATTTTGAAGGGGCCCTGTCCCACTGCTTCTAGAGAGACACTTCTCTGCCGCAGTTGTTATTGTATGCCCTATAATAGTGCCCTAGTTCATTTTCTGAACCATCGTATAGCCTTATTTAATGTTATGCCCCATAGTAGTGCCCTAGTTTCTTTTATGAATGGTAGTAGTGCTTCAGTTCACCCTATGTCACATTTTAGAGCTGCCAGTACACATTATGCTGCATATAGTGCTCCCCGTTCATATTGTGCCTCATTATTGTGCCCCGGTTCATATTATATAATATTAAAATGCCCTCCAGTTAATTTTATACCACACTACAATGAGCAGGTCCAAAGACATACCTTGATATATTGCAGGTCCCAAGGAAATAATTTAAAAGGACTCATGCGTACCACCCAATGGTGAAAAAAGTATATAACACATGTAACTTTGACAGGGAAGGTGGGCCCCTCACAGCTCTGGGCCCCATAGCAGCCGCACTGCCTGCACCTATGGTAGCTACGCCCTTGCCTGAAGCACAGAAACCCTTTCAATGACTGTCCCTAATACTCCTGAATCCAAGTCCCCTGGACTCACTCTCCTTAATGCACAGTACGTGATCTTTACTCTCTTTCACTACTAAGCATCATCCTCATGCTCACTCTCATATGCATAATGTCCACAGTAGTTTTGCCACTTACACACATATTGCCCACAGTCGTCATACCCCTTACATGCATAAAGTCTACAGAAGTCACGCTCCATATATGCATAAAGCCAACAGTAGTTGTGCCCTTTATACACACAATGCCCACAGTAGTTGTGCCTTACACACATAAAGCCCACAGTAGTATTGTATTTTACACATATAATGACCAAAGTAGTAGAGTCCCTTATACACATATTGCCCACAGTATTAGTACCCCATACACACATAATCACCACAGTAGTAGTGCCATTTACACCCATAATTCCCACAGTAGTATTGCTGCTTACACACATAGAGCCTAATTCAGACCTGATCGCTAGGGTGCATTTTTTGCATCCCTTCAATCAGGCAGTTTCCGCCTACAGGGGGAGGGGGTAGTCGCTGTGCAGGGGTGGGATCGCTTGTGCAGAGAGCTGCACAAACAAATGTTTGTGCTGTCTCTGCACAGCTCAGGACTTACTCTTCCACTGCTATGATCCGGCCCGGAGCTGACATCAGGAACCCTTCCTTCAAATGCCTGGACACGCCTGCGTTTTCACGGACACTCCCTGGAAATGGTCAGTTGACTCCCACAAATGGCCTCCTCCTGTCAATCTTCTTGCGATCACCGGTGCAATCGCTTTCGTTGTCCATCCCGTCGCAGTCCGGCGCTCCCCGTCACTGGTGGGGCCTCGTGCCTGCACATTGCGGTGCCGGCACATGCACAGGTCAGACCCGATTGCTGCTGTGCGAAAACACACAGCAGCGATCGGGGCTGCATGACCCCCATAATGTCCACAGTAATAGTACCTCTTACACACATAATGCCCACAGTAGTGTCCTTACATGCATAATGCCTCTTATATGCATAATGCCCACAGTAGCTGTGCCCCTTACATGCACAATGCCCACAGTAGTTGTGCCTCTTATATGCACAATACCCATAGCAGTTGTGACCCTTACACACACAATGCCCACAGCATTATAGCCCCTTACACGCACAATGCCCACAGTAGTTGTGCCCCTTACACACATTGCCCACAGTAATTGTGCCCCTTACACACACAATGCCCATAGTAGTTATGCCACTTACCAACCTTAGCAAGAGGATACATATACCAGGCTAGCAGCCGTGTGGGTGAAGCTGACAAGCTGCTGGAGCCTGAAGCCAGCAACAGAAGCTGGTCACACAGGAAAGGAGCCTGTGTGGCTTCCCCAGCAGCCTCCTCTGCAAACAATTCACATTTTTTCAGCTCACCCAGCAGGTGCACAGGTGTATTCATTACTTACTAACTTAATTTATAAGATCCACAGGTGGAGCTAATTATTTCACTTACGATTCTTTGAGGAGAACTGGAAAACATGTACTGTTTGGGTCTTAAGAACCGAGTTTGAAACCTATTAATGTGGATATCCACATACTTTTGGCTAAGTAGTGTATTAATATAAATGTGCACTTGCAGCTAGCTTCATTTGTAAAACATAAATTTCTGAGAAACTTCCTGTATTATTTGTAATCCAGATAACATGACAATGCAAGGACATTTTATGCATTCCTCAAGCAGTAACTTTTCTCAGAGGTATAATGTACATAACGTGGTCATTTAAATAAATAAAAAATAGGTTGAACTGCTTTACAATTCTGACATGTAACATTTAGGACAAACTATTTAGATAATATACCGTATATACTGGAGTATAAGCCGACATTTTCAGCACGTTTTTTTGTGCTGAAAAAGCCCCCTCGGCTTATACTCGAGTCAGTGGAAGGAGGGACACGGAGGGCACAGCGCGCGGCTCTCCTGTGTCCCTCCTGCGTATCCGTCTCCGGCGGCGTGTGTGTGTGTTAAATGAACTGCCCGTTCGTGAGCTCTGATTGGCTCACGAACCGGCACTTCATTTAACACACACACGCCGCCGGAGACGGAGACGCAGGAGGGACACAGGAGAGTCGCACGCTGTGCCCTCCGTGTTCCTCCTTCAGAAGACAACGCGGGAGCGATGGAGGGTAAGTACCCTTCCTGGCACTGTGGGGCATATCTGGCAGCATGAGGGCACATCTGGCACTGTGGGGCATATCTGGCAGCATGAGGGCACATCTGGCACTGTGGGGCATATTTGACATATCTGGCAGCATGAGGGCACATCTGGCACTGTGGGGCATATCTGGCAGCATGAGGGCACATCTGGCACTGTGGGGCATATCTGACATATCTGGCAGCATGAGGGCACATCTGGCACTGTGGGGCATATCTGGCATATCTGGCAGCATGAGGGCACATCTGTCACTGTGGGGCATATCTGACATATCTGGCAGCATGAGGGCACATCTGGCACTGTGGGGCATATCTGGCAGCATGAGGGCACATCTGGCACTGTGGGGCATATCTGACATATCTGGCAGCATGAGGGCACATCTGGCACTGTGGGGCATATCTGGCAGCATGAGGGCACATCTGGCACTGTGGGGCATATCTGGCACATCTGGCAGCATGAGGGCGTATCTGGCAGCATGAGGGCATATCTGGCACTGTGGGGCATACCTGGCAGCATGAGGGCATATCTGGCACTGTGGGGCATATCTGGCAGCATGAGGGCACATCTGGCATATCTGGCAGCATATGCCCTATATCTGGCACATCTGGCACTGTGGGACATATCTGGCACTGTGGGGCATATCTGGCAGCATGAGGGCATATCTGGCACTGTGGGGCATATCTGGCAGCATGAGGGCATATCTGGCACTGTGGGGCATATCTGGCAGCATGAGGGCATATCTGGCACTGTGGGGCATATCTGGCAGTATGAGGGCATATCTGGCAGTATGAGGGCTGTGTACGGCTAGAGCTGCATTTCCCACCCTAGGCTTATACTCGAGTCAATGAGTTTTCCCAGGTTTTTGTGGTAAAATTAGGTGCCTCTGCTTATATTCGGGTCGACTTAAACTCAAGTATATACGGTATATAATAAGGGGGAAAAAATCCAACATGGCATATATACTGTATAACAATAATGTACTAAAATCCAGTTATGTCACAACCATATACTTGTTTCAATTTCAGTAAATGCTAAATACTCAAAAGAAAAGAAAAAACACTTTATTTCCTAAAAATGTACCCAAAGGTGCCAAACAAAAGAAGTACATTTCTCCAAATATTCGCAGGCAGTGAAATGATTTAAGAATATGGGACAAATGTTTTTTTGCCTGACATGCCATAGCAATTCCAGAGTTTATTAGTGAAAGGGAAGCACTGAGCTGATTCTGCCAACAAAACATGAGCCCACAAACATTTCTTCACACAAACGAAAATACATTTACAAACAGGGTGAAATTAGTAGTTATTGTCAATAAGCAGACAAAAATTCAGGGAAGATGGATTAGAACAATGGTCAAGAGCAAAGAAAATGTTGGCAACAAGATCCAAAATTATCAATAACAACCAGGTTATACAGGCACGGAATACAGTATGCCTGTACAGGTGTACACACGGTGAGATAAATCTGTAAGATTTTGACTATATAGTCAAAATCTTAAGGAAAGTTAAGCTGTGTACACACGGTGCGATATTTCTTTAGATTTTGACTATATAATCAAAATCGTAAGAAAATATAGTGCATATCACACCATTTGTATAGTCATTGCAATGCCGATGTCCGGTCCTGTGGGATCGGCTTTGCAAGGAAAATAGACTGTACAGGCAGCCCAACATTGACTATATCGGTGGGGCTGGGCTCCGTCCTAGTCGAATAGTCAATGTCGGGCTGTACAGTGCATCGCGCCATGTGTACACAGCCTAAATGCACATCTGAAGGTGTTAGCCAGCTTGCAAACCAATTCGGTCCCGATGCAAACTCCCGTGGGGACGGTATCGCAAAGCTAGTTAGACTGTGCAGGCAAGTCAATATTGACTATCTAGTGTATTATCTAGTAAAAAGTATAGTCAAAATTGGCACTTAGTCAAAATCGTACATAGACAAAATCGAAAGTACAGATAGTCAAAATCTGTGCTATCTGTGTTCTGGGGGAGTTCAAGTAGTCAAAATCGGGCTTAGCAAGGATATCACCGTGTGTAGCCTGTAAACACCTTAAGAGACAACAAATCTGCATGTACACACTTATGAAGGAGCTAACCAGAAAAGTACTTAACAACACCTTTGCTCTGCATGTGCACGTAGCACAAAAAGCACCATTCTATTCACCACCCCAGAGATTCTCAAACACATTCCTCAAGGTACCCTAACTTCCAGGTTTTAAGGTTAACCTAGTTTGAGCACAGGTAACTTAACTGGTACCTCAATCAATTTGACTTTTCCCTCTGTGTTTATTCATTTATGGATATCCTTAAATCCTGGACAGTTACGGTGCCTTGAAGACTAAGTTTGGAAACCTCTGCACCACCCTGACTTAATGGACATGGATCTTCGGATGACAATTTATAAAGAACAAATGGAAAAGTCAGATTTCAATGGCAAGGGCTAACAGAGCAAGCTACATAAGCACCCCTGTCTAGAGTCCCTGCCAGTGAAATAAGCTGAGGTAAACCCATTGTTGCTAAACCTAGTCGTGGTGTTGGATCACAGAAGCTAAATCTGTTGACATGTAGTTAAATGGTTAAGGGGTACATTTACTAAGCAGTGATAAGAGTGGGGAAGTGAGCCAGTGTAGAAGTTGCCATGGCAACCAATCAGCACTGAAGTAACAGCTATAATTTGCACACTATAAGATGATACAGAGCTGCTGATTGGTTGATGGGGAAATTTCTCCACTGGCTCACTTCTCCATTCTTATCACTGCTTAGTAAATGTACCCCTAAATGCCATAAGCTATAAGGCTAATAAGTTGTTATCATGCATAACACGGGGTATGGAGACAAGAGATGAGAGTGTAATCCTTCCTCTGTATAAATCATTGGTGCAACCACACCTGGAATATTGTGTACAGTTTTGGGCACCATATTATAAAAAAAGATATGTTGGAACTCGAAAGGGTTCAGAGGCGAGCCACTAAACTGGTTAAGGGGTAAGAGGCACTGGACTGTGAGGAAAGACTTAAAAGGCTTGATATGTTCACATTGGAAAAGAGGCGACTGAGAGGGGACATCATTAATATTTATAAATACATTAAGGGACAATACAAGGATCTATCAAACGATATGTTTACCAAAAAAAATCACTACATAGGACACGAGGACACCCCCTGAGGTTAGAAGAGAAAAAATTCCATACCCAACGGAGAAAAGGATTCTTCACAGTAAGAGCAGTAAGGATTTGGAATTCTCTGACAGAGAAGGTAGTAATGGTGGACTCAATCAATAAGTTTAAAAATGGATTAGATAAATTCCTAGCGGAAAAAAATATCCAGGGATACAGCATTGAATTAATATAAAAAAAAAAAAGTAATGTACAGTAGGTTGAACTCGATGGACATTTGTCTTTTTTCAACCTCAACAACTATGTAACTATGTAACTGTCTCTTAACTGAGTGTTATTGTGCATAACTCATCAGCCACAATAACATCACATGTCTGAGTGACCAGAAAAAGGTCAATTTGATTAGACAGCAGGTGCACATTGTTTACTTGACTCTATAAATAAGTCTGCATATGCCCAAGCCTGTCGCTATCATTTGAGTGTCACAGTGTTGTACGGCTGTACAGTACTTAGCCTAGGAGAGATTATCACGTGTATCCTGTTATCTTCAATAAAACCTACTCTGGTTTGGAGTCAACGTGTGGACTAATCTACTTGCTCACATCCGCAACAAACCTACCAACTTGTAGATATTTGCCAATAAAATCCAGCCATTAATTCCCAACCACCAAGCTAAACATATTAAAAACCTACAATGAATAATGTCACTTAACTGTGTCAAAGGACTTGGCTGCATCCAATGACACCACCGCTGCCTCTTCCCCGGTAGAGATATCCCTGCATATGGGTAAACAACCACCTGAGATTAGTGGAGGTCAATTTGCCATGCATAATACCAGTCTGATCAGCGTGCACTATCTGTGTGATTACAGCACTCAGTGTAAAGACCAATCATTTTGCAAAAATGTTAATGTCTGTTGTCATAAATAAGTTAGGTCTATAGGAGTTTGCACACAGTGGGTCTTACCAGAGAATGCATCTGACAGAGACTGTGGTAAAATATTTCCATCTTCCAGATTATTCATTAAACAGTGATAACAACTGTGAGATATAAACCCCCTCAAAGGTTTTCTATAACTCAATGGGAATGACAATGACACCTGGCACTTTAGCATTCGGAAATTCAGTACTAATAATTAAGCTCCTCCTCCTTAAACTAACAGATCCACCAGCTCCTGAGACAGCCATGGCAGCACAATAGAATCTAAGTAGGTTGACAGCTCAACACCAGTATACATCATCCTAGAGGCATAGAGATCTTGACATTTATTAAAGAAAATCTGAGAGATCTGGCCACTCTGACTCAAGTTATACCTAATGCATCATATATAGCAGTAATGACTACACTCTTTCCTCTCTAACAAGGCTAAAAATACCTGCCACCCACATCTCACTGAAAATAATAAGCATAGTGTATAGTAGAGCAACCGCCTACTTGTCAAAAAGATGGTCAGCCCTCTCCTTTTGTGTCTTGAGAAACCTTTTCCCTCTCAGGTATCGACTACAAAAAATATATGAACACTCCAGCTCTTTTTATTTTTATTAAATGTTTTAATTGCCATTTTTCTGTTAATAACAGTTTCTCTAAGAAAAGTCTTAAATGCATCCCATGTGGCAGCAGGAATAATATTATCAGAACTACTGGCAAAGAAGCCTTTCCAAGCGGCAATGACATCTGAACCAGCACCCACTAGGGCACGGATGGCCAATTATTTCAGCTGAGGGGCCATTTGATACTTTCCTGTCAGTATTCGTAGGCTGCACACAAAATAGCAGCTCCCCCCATGTGCCAAAAATATAGGGACGTGGCTTTATGCGGAAGGGGTATGGGCAAAAAATAATACAGATTCATATTAGGCTGCACAATAGTCTCCATTATTCAAATTACGCCACACAGTAGCAGCCCCTTTTACACACATTACGGCAGGTAGAGCCCCCTTTTACACAGTATGGAAGGTAGAGTCCCCTTTTTACACAGTACAGAAGGTAGAGCCCCCTTTTACACATTACAGCAGGTAGAGTCCTCTTTTACACATTAACATTTTATTTTGGGATAATCATTGCGCAGCAAGCAAATTATCTAGTGTCTTATGGCCCCTGGGAAAAGGTGTGACACAGTGACAGAACACAGGGGTGTGACACAGTGACAGAACACGGTGGGGGTGACACAGTGACAGAACACGGTGGGGGTGACACAGTGACAGAACATGGTGGGTGTGACACAGTCACAGAACACAGGGGATGACATGGTGACAGAACACGGAGTGCGACACATGACAGAACACGAGAGGGGTGACACGGTAACAGAACACAGGGGGTGACTCAGTGACAGAACAAGGGGGGGATGACACGGTGACAGAACACGGTGTGGGTGACACAGTGACAGAACACGAGGGGTGACACGGTGACTGAACACGGGGGTGACACGGTGACAGAACATGGTGGGTGACACAGTGACAGAACACGGGGGTGACACGGTGACAGAATACGGGGGGTGACACGGTGACAGACCATCAGGGGGTGACTCAGTGATAGACACTAACACACACACTCAGTGACACACACTAACACACACATGCACAAATACACTTTCTTTCTCTCACTCACTTTTTCCATTAACTTACTGATCTGGCTGGCTGGCTGGCTGTGGCAGGAAGGATGGATCTGTAGCAATCTGGCTCTTGTCCCGTGTAGTCCTGCCCCCTGAGGTCCCATTAAGCTCCGCCCCATTTTCGGCTGAACACTGCCGTTGTCACTGGGGACTCTGGAGGCGGGAGGAGGAGGCTACAACGCAAGCTGACAGTGTGGCAGGCGCCGCGCAACACTGCAGTGCAGCAGCAGCGGGGGCGACAGGCGCCGGCAGCTTGGAGGCAGTAGCGGCTCTTGCCACGGGCAAGAAGGCTTTTTGCCCGGGGCGCCGCTACCCTGAGGGCGCCGCCGTGACAAGAGCCGCTACTAAGCCTCCCTCCCCGCTCCCCAGCTGCGGCGAGCGCCGTGTGCGCCCGCTGCAGCCAGCGTCACTGACTGACGCTAGAGGTCAAAATTGACCACTAGTGTCAGTGCGGCGCTGCTATGGGAGAGACGTCATGACGTCTCTCCCATAGAGAGGAGCCGGCGCCCGGAGACAACGGCAGCAGCGGTCCAGCGGAAGCAGGAGCGAGGCAGGTAGGTATTTTGATTTTTCTTTTAGTGTTTCAACGCAGCGCTACAACAGAGGGCACAGCTACAAGGGGCAGTACTAATGGGGGCACAGCTACAAGGGGCAGTAGTACTGGGGGCACAGCTACAAGGGTCAGTACTAATGGGTGTACAGCTACAAGGGGCAGTACTACTGGGGGCACATCTACAACGGGTAGTACTACTGGGGGCACAGCTACAAGGGGCACAGCTACAGGGGGCACATACTGGGGCACTGCTACAGGGGGAACAGCTACTGGGGGCACAGCTACAGGGGGCACTACTACAGGGGACACTGCTACAAGGGGCACAGTTACAGGGGGCACAACTACTAGGGGCACTGCTACAGGGGGCAAATTAACTAATTAACTGGGGGCACAGCTACTGGGGCAAATCTACAGGGGGGCACAAATACTTGGGGCACAACTACAGGTGGCACAACTACAAGGGGCACATACTGAGGTCACTGCTACAGGAGGAACAGCTACAGGGGGCAAATCTACTGGGGCAAATCAACTGGGGGGCACAACTACTTGGGGCAGATCTGGGGGCACAACTACTGGGAGCATAATTGTGGCCACGACCCTCCCCTATGAAGCCACGCCCCAGTTTAGCTCCGGGGGGGGGGGGGCAAGTGGAAACTTTCGCACTGGGCGCCACAATGTGTAGAACCGGCCCTGCTTGGAGGTACTGCAGAGCAATGACAAGCAGCTCAGCTGGTCGGGCCGCTTGTCATTGCACGCTGGTGGGAGGCAGTGGGCCGAGCAGGATCAGTTTGCGGTCCGTATCCGGCCGACGGGCCGTATTTTTCCCACCCCTACAATAGGGTATGCAAAATGTATTTAACTTATTAATACGGAAATATTAAGCTAAAAGTTTTAGGACTGCCATTGCTGGCTCCTGGAGTACACGGCTATGTCTGCCTAATCTGAAAATGAAGGGTCTCTCTTTTACAGAGAGCTGGCATTGGCTGCAGGTCTTATGAGCTGCTTTTCAGCCTTACCCAACTGTGACATGTCACTGCCCATATGAGGTCTCTGCTATCCTCTGCTCCTCCTCTTCTCTCTTCTCCCCTTCCTTTGGAGACAGACAAGGGGGTATATTTACTAAAATTCGTAATTTTCAGAATGAGGTTAAAGTTCAAACACGAATGACATCGAATGTGTGAAATTGCAACTTTTTGAATTTATTACGACTAATTTACTATGCTGTCGTATTCTGCATTTTCGTGTTTTCCGATGTCGATGTCATTCGTATTTTTTGGCAGTGTTTTACGGGAGTGAATAGTAAAACACTGCCGACATTAACACAATGAATCTCGGCCGGATCCGTGAAATCCGTGCAGGGCTTCATTGTGCACCTTTCGTAAAAAAAATAAAGTGTTAAAAAAATTAAAAAAAAATGCGTGGGGTCCCCCCTCTTAAGCAAAACCAGCCTCGGGCTCTTTGAGCCGATCCTGGTTGTCAAAATATGTGGAAAAAAATGACAGGGGTTCCCCTATATTTCATCAACCAGCACCGGGCTCTGCGCCTGGTCCTGGTGCAAAAAATACGGGGGACAAAAAGCGTAGGGGTCCCCCGTGTTTTTTGAACCAGCATCGGGCTCCACTAGCCAGGTACATAATGCCACAGCCGGGGGACACTTTTATTGTGGTCCTCGCGGCCCTGGCATTACATCCCCAACTAGTCACCCCTGGCCGGGGTACCCTGGAGGAGTGGGAACCCCTTAAATCAAGGGGTCCCCCCCTCCAGCCACCCAGGGCGGCGGATGGGGGGCTGATAGCCAAGTTTAAAAAATCAGAATATTGTTTTTAGTAGCAGTACTACAAGTCCCAGCAAGCCTCCCCGCAAGCTGGTACTTGGAGAACCACAAGTACCAGCATGCGGTGGAAAACCGGGCCCGCTGGTACCTGTAGTACTACTACTAAAAAATACCCAACAAAATACAGGACACACACACCGTGACAGTAAAAGTTTATTACATACACCTCCATACATACATACTTACCTATATTCACACGAGGCTCGGTCCTCTTCTCCATGTAGAATCCTCGGGGTACCTATGAAAAAATTATACTCACATAATCCAGTGTATATTCTGTTCTTTGTATAATCCACGTACTTGGCAAAAAAACAAACCGGAAACCCGACCACGCACTGAAAGGGGTCCCATGTTTACACATGGGACCCCTTTCCCACGACTGCCAGGACCCCCCCTGACTCCTGTCAAAGAGGGTCCCTTCAGCCAATCAGGGAGCGCCACGTCGTGGCACTCTCCTGATTGGCTATGCGCTCCTGTAGTGTCAGTGAGGCTGCACACGGCAGAGATACAATGTAGCGCCTATGCGCTCCATTGTATCCAATGGTGGGAACTTTGCGGTCAGCGGTGAGGTTACTTTCGGTCAACCGCTGACCGCAAAGTTCCCACCATTGGATACAATGGAGAGCATAGGCGCAACATTGTATCTCTGCCGTGTGCAGCCTCACTGACACTACAGGAGCGCACAGCCAATTAGGAGAGTGCCACAGCGTGGCGCTCCCTGATTGGCTGAAGGGACCCTCTTTGACAGGAGTCAGGGGGGGTCCTGGCAGTCGGGGGAAGGGGGTCCCATGTGTAAACATGGGACCCCTTTCAGTGCGTGGTTGGGTTTCCGGTTTGTTTTTTTGCCAAGTACGTGGATTATACAAAGAACAGAAGATACACTGGATTATGTGAGTATCATTTTTTCACAGGTACCCCGAGGATTCTACAGGGAGAAGAGGACCGAGCCTCGTGTGAACATAGGTAAGTATGTATGTATGGAGGTGTGCATGTATGTAATAAACTTTTACTGTCACGGTGTGTGTGTCCTGTTTTTTGTTGGGTATTTTTTTAGTAGTAGTACTACAGGTACCAGCGGGCCCGGTTTTCCACCGCATGCTGGTACTTGTGGTTCTCCAAGTACCAGCTTGCGGGGGAGGCTTGCTGGGACTTGTAGTACTGCTACTAAAAACAATATTCTGATTTTGTACACTTGGCTATCAGCCCCCCATCCGCCGCCCTTGGATGGGGGGGACAGCCTCGGGCTTCACCCCTGGCCCTTGGGTGGCTGGAGGGGGGGGACACCTTGATTTAAGGGGTTCCCACTCCTCCAGGGTACCCCGGCCAGGGGTGACTAGTTGGGGATGTAATGCCAGGGCCGCCAGGACCACAATAAAAGTGTCCCCCGGCTGTGGCATTATGTACCTGGGGGACCCCTACGCTTTTTATCCCCCGTATTTTTTGCACCAGGACCAGGCGCAGAGCCCGGTGCTGGTTGATGAAATATGGGGGAACCCCTGTCATTTTTTTCCCCATATTTTGACAACCAGGACCGGCTCAAAGAGCCCGAGGCTGGTTCTTGCTTAAGAACACGGTAAAAAAAAGCAGGTCTATTTGAAAACTGCTTTTTTTTACGATTTGTATTTATTCACGGCAGTGTTTGGCTATTGCCGGCAGTGTTTGTGAAATACAAATTTTAGTAAATTACCGAGTTCAAGCAAATAACAGGCGTATTTGACCGATGGTGTATTTATTCGTAATTTTTTTCTTTGACTTCAACAAAAATACGAATGCCCTCATCACTGCCGTGATTTGAGTTTAGTAAATTCCCGAGATGACACTTTGAAGAAAAAACACCATCTCGGTCAAAATCGGGAGCTTAGTAAATATACTCCAAGGAGTGAGCAGTTGGGCTGAAACTAGTAATGGTGCGCACCATGCGTGGTAAGTGCTGTAATAATAAAAGAAATAAACCCCACTGCATTACATAATTTGTTTTCACTTATACTGTATATCTGTTTATTCACATTGTGCATAAAAGCCTCTACTGAGAAGGTGTCCAGATGATAGTTCTACACTGTCTAGGTAGAAAGTCTATAGGTCGACCCCATATGGTCGACATGCATTAGGTCGACAGGTACAAAAGGTTGACTGTGCAAAAGGTCAACAGGTTCAAAAGGTCGACATGACAATGGGCGACTCACAAATGGTTGACGCATTTTTTTTCCATGTTTTCCCAACATTTTCTTGATTTACTAACCAGCTGGACTATGATTGGAAATTGTAACCAGGCCCAAAGCTTGGTGAGCGAAGCGAGCTCCACAAAGGTCTATGTCTGTATTGGCCAAAAAAACATGTATCAACCATTTTTGAACCTGTCGATATTTTGTACCTGCCGACTGTTACCACAGTCAACCTTTCACATGTTAACCTTTTGTATCTCTCCCATTTTCCAGGATTCTTCCTCTCTTTCTCTCACCCATCTCCCCAAATTAAATTTCTCTCTTCCATTTCACACTTTTCTTTCTATATCTGTTTCTCGCCCATCTAACCATATTCCTCATCTCTCTCTCCCCCAATTCGCCCTATTCCTCCTCTCTCTCTCCCCCAATTCGCCCTATTCCTCCTCTCTCTCTCTCCCTCCCTCATGATCCGTCTGTTACTCTCTACCATTTCCCTCCATTCCTTCTTTTTCTTCTCCCATTCTTACTCTTGTTTACTCCACCCCCCCCCTCCATGGGCATCAGAATGGGGGGAGGGTGGGTATTGTCTCAGTCGGTAGAATTTGTGAATCCATTGGATGTGTGCTAGCGGTAGAAGTGCATGCCTCTGCGAGGAGAAAACGAGGAGGACGAATGTAGTTTCTTCTCATATGCTTTCATTAACGAAAATACATATAAGAGCTAATATTTAAAGAACAAAGATGAAGAATTCCTAAAGATTAGGATGCAGAGTTATTGAAAAGAGTCCGTATAATAAATGACTGTCTGATATGGCTAGTGAAAACTGCAGAGTTTGCACATTGGATAGTTAATCGTGACTGAAGAACACTGAAGCAGTTTTGCAGAATGGATGATTATTAGTCATGGCTGAAGAACACTGAAAGGGGTTTTGCAGAATGGATGAGTGTTATACGTGACTGAAGAACACTGAAGGGGTTTTGCTGAATGGATTATTGTTAGACGTGACTGAAGAACACTGAAGGGGTTTTGCAGAATGGGTGATTGTTAGACGTGCCTGAAAAGCACTGCAGAACTGCTGAGAAATCCTCTACGGATAGAACTCCAGGAGACACTGGGGGTCATTCCAACCCGATCGCTCGCTGCAGTTTGTCGCAGTGCAGCGATCGGGTCAGAACTGCGCATGCGGTGACGGTGCATGGCAGTCGTCGGTGTACAGCGATCGCCTCTGAGACAGAGGCGGTCGCTGGGCAGGAGGGGGCGCCGTTTAGGGGGAGCAGTCCAGCCAATGCAGGCGTGGCCGGACCAGGGGGGGTGGGCCGCGGCGGCTGCGTGACGTGTCAGGCAGCCGCTGCGGCCAGCGGGAGTGACAAGTAACTCCCGGCCAGCCGCAGGAGCTGCGCTGGCCGGGAGTTACTCCTCAAATACAATGGCATCGCCGCTGTGCGATGCTTTTGTATTTGTGCGGGGGGGCCGGCACTGACAAGCGGGGCGGACTAGCCCTGTGCTGGGCGTCCCCCCGCATGTCTGAGTTTACGATCGTAGCTGTGCTAAACTTAGCACAGCTACGATCAACTCGGAATGACCCCCACTGTCCTAAGTGGCAGGCTGTGACCCGCGGTGCCGGGGTAACCACTGGCAGTTGTGCAGCAAATGACAGCTGAGGTGAGAATTCCGTGGAGCTGAAGATCCAAGAGACACTGCAAGGCACACAGGTGGACCTGTGGGAGCGCAGAGATAAAACACCTGTACTGGGACAGAAACATAAAGCACTGGCAAGGTTTGAAACCGGACCGCCCCCTTTTACCAGAGAGCTCAGCCTGTGATTGGCTGGAAGAGACCAGAGACCAAGTCCCATTGGCATACTATGAATTGGTCTCCAATATGGCGGCCCCCAGTACTGCAGACACGCCAGAGAAGGGGAGCTTGCTCAGGCAGCCTCCCTGCACAGTGCTCCAGAGCATGGGATCTTACACAGACAGCCTCCCTGCATAGTGCTCCAGTGACAGCAGGCCGCAGTCACCAGCTCCCTCTCAGCTGCAGCACACCAATGGCCCTCACAGACCTCCACCACCGCAGCGCTAGCCATCTGACAGAGAGCCCCCGGAGACCATCACCGTAGGTATCAGGGGGGACCTGCCTATTCTGTCAGTCCCTTGCCCCACAATTTCTGATGGCAGCCTTGAATATTACCTTGAGTTAGCTAATCAACTTTGTGCGCTATGACCTCAGGAAAAAGTTTAGTGGCTTGTAGAAGACTAAGCAAAGAGTTGAAAGTTATAAGGGTGGAATAGGCTCACATCCAATATTTGAGGAAAGAAGGGACAGAGATCAGAGAGAAATTTGGTGGGATGGTGTGTGGGTGGGGAAGGTGATGGGAAGACACCAGTCAGTGCTTGGTGCTGGCATCCCTTCTGCACTACCCCAGCATGCCCTCTCAACCCCCACATCCCCATCCAAAAACCACCACACCTCTGCACAAAGGAAGGAGGGGGGCACAGATATAAGAGGCAAATGAGGAGACGTTGCCAGAAATGACAGGGGGGGTAATTCCAAGTTGATCGCAGCAGGAATTTTGTTAGCAGTTGGGAAAAACCATGTGCACTGCAGGGGAGGCAGATATAACATGTGCAGAAAGAGTTAGATTTGGGTGGGTTATTTTATTTCTGTGCAGGGTAAATACTGTCAGCTTTATTTTTACACTGCAAATTAGATTGCAGATTGAACACACCACACCCAAATCTAACTCTCTCTGCACATGTTAAATCTGCCTCCCCTGCACTGCACATGGTTTTGCCCAACTGCTAACAAAATTCCTGCTGCGATCAACTTGGAATTACCCCCAGAGAGCGGGAGAGAAAGAAAGATAAGGGGCGGGTACTTGGATGAAAGGAAAACAGGGCACTGGCAACTCTAGTCTATTTTTAACAAATGTTTTTTCACTGTTTTATATAATCAGGCTGGGAAGAGGGTACTGAGGAGTGAAGCTTTGCATAGGGTTCCTAGGGCCAGAAAATGGTCAGATATGTCTGTAGGGCAGGCATGTCCAAACTGCGGCCCTCCAGTTGTTGAGAAACTACACATCCCAGCATGCCCTGACACAGCTTTAGCATTCTCTGACAGCAAAACTGTGTCAGGGCATGCTGGGATATGTAGTTTCACAACAGCTGGAGGGCCGCAGTTTGGGCATGCCTGCTCTAGGGAGATAAGAGATATCAGAGACTAGAGGAGCTAATTGCTTGGAAACAGTCACACATTGGCCCCCAGGACCTCAATATCAGATCCGACACTACTCCCTCATGTCCTGCAGGGCAGGCAGGGTTTGACTGGCACACAGTGATACAGGGGAACCCCCCCTCCCCATCCCCGGTAGGCCATACTGCCTGGGGCCCCACCCCTTCATCTAGGGATCAGGTCCCAGATTGTGCACTTGAATTATATATTATACATGTTACCTTATACTGCACAGGACTATGGCGTATTTTCTAGTGATGTGCACCGGACATTTTTCCGTTTTTTGTGTTTTGGTTTTGGATTCGGACGCGTTTTGGCAAAACCTCCCTGAAAATTTTTTGTCGGATTCGGTTGTGTTTTGGATTCGGCTGTTTTTTTTACAAAGACCCCTCAAAAACAGCTTAAATCATAGAATTTGGGTGTCATTTTGATCCCATAGTATTATTAACCTCAATAACCATAATTTCCACTCATTTCCAGTCTATTCTAAACACCTCACACCTCACAATATTATTTTTAGTCCTAAAATTTGCACCGAGGTCGCTGGATAACTAAGCTAAGCGACCCAAGTGGCCGACACAAACACCTGGCCCATCTAGGAGTGGCATTGCAGTGTCAGATAGGATGGCACTTCAAAAAAAATAGTCCCCAAACAGCACATGATGCAAAGAAAAAAAGAGGCGCAATGAGGTAGCTGTGTGACTAAGCTAAGCGACCCAAGTGGCCGACACAAACACCTGGCCCATCTAGGAGTGGCACTGCAGTGTCAGACAGGATGGCACTTCAAAAAATAGTCCCCAAACAGCACATGATGCAAAGAAAAATGAAAGAAAAAAGAGGTGCAAGATGGAATTGTCCTTGGGCCCTCCCACCCTGGGCCCTCCCACCCTGGGCCCTCCCACCCACCCTTATGTTGTATAAACAGGACATGCACACTTTAACAAACCCATCATTTTAGTGACAGGGTCTGCCACACGACTGTGACTGAAATGACTGGTTGGTTTGGGCCCCCACCAAAAAAGAAGCAATCAATCTCTCCTTGCACAAACTGGCTCTACAGAGGCAAGATGTCCACCTCCTCCTCATCCTCCGATTCCTCACCCCTTTCACAGATTATTAATTCGTCCCCACTGGAATCCACCATCTCAGGTCCCTGTGTACTTTCTGGAGGCAATTGCTGGTGAATGTCTCCACGGAGGAATTGATTATAATTCATTTTGATGAACATCATCTTCTCCACATTTTCTGGAAGTAACCTCGTACGCCAATTGCTGACAAGGTGAGTGGCTGCACTAAACACTCTTTCGGAGTACACACTGGAGGGGGGGGGGGGGGGGGGGCAACTTAGGTAAAATAAAGCCAGTTTGTGCAGGGGCCTCCAAATTGCCTCTTATTCCTGCCAGTATATGTACGGACTGTCTGACGTGCCTACTTGGATGCGGTCACTCATATAATCCTCCACCATTCTTTCAATGGTGAGAGAATCATATGCAGTGACAGTAGACGACATGTCAGTAATCGTTGGCAGGTCCTTCAGTCTGGACCAGATGTCAGCACTCGCTCCAGACTGCCCTGCATCACCGCCAGCGGGTGGGCTCGGAATTCTTAGCCTTTTCCTCGCAGCCCCAGTTGCGGGAGAATGTGAAGGAGGAGCTGTTGACGGGTCACGTTCCGCTTGACTTGACAATTTTCTCACCAGCAGGTCTTTGAACCTCTGCAGACTTGTGTCTGCCGGAAAGAGAGATACAACGTAGGTTTTAAATCTAGGATCGAGCACGGTGGCCAAAATGTAGTGCTCTGATTTCAACAGATTGACCACCCGTGAATCCTGGTTAAGCGAATTAAGGGCTCCATCCACAAGTCCCACATGCCTAGCGGAATCGCCCTGTATTAGCTCCTCCTTCAATCTCTCCAGCTTCTTCTGCAAAAGCCTGATGAGGGGAATGACCTGACTCAGGCTGCAGTGTCTGAACTGACTTCACGTGTGGCAAGTTCAAAGGGTTGCAGAACCTTGCACAACGTTGAAATCATTCTCCACTGCGCTTGATTCGTGGCACTCTCCTGATTGGCTGTGTGCTCCTGTAGTGTCTGTCAGGCAGCACACGGCACAGATACAATGTAGCGCCTATGTGCTCCATTGTAGCCAATGGTGGGAACTTTGCGGTCAGCGGTGAGGCTACTTTCGGTCAACCTTTGACCGCAAAGTTCCCTCCATTGGCTACAATGGAGCGCATAGGCGCTACATTGTATCTGTGCCGTGTGCTGCCTGACAGACACTACAGGAGCACAAAGCCAATCAGGAGAGTGCCACGACGTGGCGCTCCCTGATTGGCTGAAGGGACCCTCTTTGACAGGAGTCAGGGGGGTCCTGGCAGTCGGGGAAAGGGGTCCCATGTGTAAACATGGGACCCCTTTCAGTGCGTGGTCGGGTTTCCGTTTTTTTTTTTTTTTTGCCAAGTACGTGGATTATTCAAAGGTCGGATTCTACCCTGGATTATGTGAGTATAATTTTTAACACAGGTACCCCAAGGATTCTACATGGAGAAGAGGACCGAGCCTCGTGTGAACATAGGTAAGTATGTATGTATGTATGGAGGTGTGCATGTATGTAATAAACATATACTTTCACGGTGTGTGTGTCCTGTTTTTTTGGGGGTATTTTTTTAGTAGTAGTACTACAGGTACCAGCGGGCCTGGTTTTCCACTGCATGCTGGTACTTGTGGTTCTCCAAGTACCAGCTTGCGGGGGAGGCTTGCTGGGACTTGTAGTACTGCTACTAAAAACAATATTCACATTTTTTCACAAGGCTATCAGCCCCCCATCCGCCGCCCTTGGATGGGGGGGACAGCCTCGGGCTTCACCCCTGGGTGGCTGGAGGGGGGGGACCCCTTGATTTAAGGGGTTCCCACTCCTCCAGGGTACCCCGGCCAGGGGTGACTAGTTGGGTATGTAATGCCAGGGCCGCAGAGAGCACTATAAAAGTGTCCCCCGGCTGTGGCATTATGTACCTGGCTAGTGGAGCCCGGTGCTGGTTTCAAAAATACGGGGGACCCCTACGCTTTTTGTCCCCCGTATTTTTGGAACCACGACCAGGTTGAAGAAATATGGGGGAACCCCTGTCATTTTGTTCCCCATATTTTTTCTACCAGGACCGGCTCAAAGAGCCCGAGGCTGGTTATGCTTAGGAGGGGGGACCCCACGCAATTTTTTTTTCCAGTTTTTACACTAAACAGACCCTTTCCCATAGATAACCATGCACAGATCTCACTGATCCGAGCATGGTTATCCAAACTCGACTGGAAAAAGCAGGTCTATTTTTTTGCTGCTTTTTTTAACGATTCGAAAAAAAACAGACCCGCACTTGAGCACTCAGAAACTAACACCCAAATACGAATGAATAGTGAATGCCCATATTGTATGAAATATCAGCCGCGTTTGACCGATGGTCTATTCATTCGTATTTCGGAACTATGCAAATCAAACCATTCCGAATAATCCAAACACTGCCGAGATTGGTGCTTAGTGAATTCCCGGATTAGGACTAAGAAAAAAAAACACAAAACGGACAAACTCGAATTCTTAGTAAATACTGGCCCGGGTCGTAAATGGCATATTGGCAAGTTTACGCTTCTCATCAGACGCTTTTAATTTTGATTTGTGGGTCATTTTACTGAAATTTTGTTTTTTGCATTTTACATGCTCTCTACTATGACATTGGGCATCGGCCTTGGCAGACGACGTTGATGGCATTTCATCGTCTCGGCCATGACTAGTGGCAGCAGCTTCAGCACGAGGTGGAAGTGTATCTTGATCTTTCCCTATTTTACCCTCCACATTTTTGTTCTCCATTTTTTAATGTGTGGAATTATATGCCAGTAATATATCAATAGCAATGGCCTACTACTATATATACTGCGCACGACAACTAAAATGCACCACAGTTATGGATGGATAGTATACTTGACGACACAGAGGTAGGTAGAGCAGTGGCCTACTTTACCGTACTGCTATATATTATATACTGGCGGTCAGCAAAATTATGCACTGTCCTCCTACTATATATACACCGCACCACTTAAATGCACCACAGGGATGGATGGATAGTATACTTGACGACACAGAGGTAGGTAGAGCAGTGGCCTACTGTACCGTACTGCTATATATTATATACTGGTGGTCAGCAAAATTATGCACTGTCCTCCTACTATATATACACCGCACAACAACTAAAATGCACCACAGGTATGGATGGATAGTACACTTGACGACACAGAGGTAGGTAGAGCAGTGGCCTACTGTACCATACTGCTATATATTATATACTGGTGGTCAGCAAACTTATGCACTGTCCTCCTACTACTGCGCACAACAACTAAAATGCACCACAGGTATGGATGGATAGTATACTTGACGACACAGAGGTAGGTAGAGCAGTGGACTACTGTACCGTACTGCTATATATTATATACTGGTGGTCCGCAAAATTATGCACTGTCCTCCTACTATATATACACCGCACAACAACTAAAATGCACCACAGGGATGGATGGATAGTATACTTGACGACATAGAGGTAGGTAGAGCAGTGGCCTACTGTACCGTACTGCTATATATTATATACTGCTGGTCAGCAAAATGATGCACTGTCCTCCTACTATATATACACCGCACCACTTAAATGCACCACAGGGATGGATGGATAGTATACTTGACGACACAGAGGTAGGTAGAGCAGTGGCCTACTGTACCGTACTGCTATATATTATATACTGGCGGTCAGCAAAATTATGCACTGCCCTCCTACTATATATACACCGCACCACTTAAATGCACCACAGGGATGGATGGATAGTATACTTGACGACACAGAGGTAGGTAGAGCAGTGGCCTACTGTACCGTACTGCTATATATTATATACTGGCAGTCAGCAAAATTATGCACTGTCCTCCTACTATATATACACCGCACCACTTAAATGCACCACAGGGATGGATGAATAGTATACTTGACGACACAGAGGTAGGTAGAGCAGTGGCCTACTGTACCGTACTGCTATATATTATATACTGGCGGTCAGCAAAATTCTGCACTGCCCTCCTACTATATATAAACCGCACCACTTAAATGCACCACAGGGATGGATGGATAGTATACTTGATGACACAGAGGTAGGTAGAGCAGTGGACTACTGTACCGTACTGCTATATATTATATACTGGTGGTCAGCAAAATGATGCACTGTCCTCCTACTATATATACACCGCACAACAACTAAAATGCACCGCAGGGATGGATGGATAGTATACTTGACGACACAGAGGTAGGTAGAGCAGTGGACTACTGTACCATACTGCTATACTGGTGGTCACTGGTCAGCAAAATTCTGCACTGTCCTGTCCTCCTATACTACAATGCAGCACAGATATGGAGCGTTTTTCAGGTAGAGAACGTAGATATTTTCAGCACACTCAGCACAGATATTTGCAAGTACACTGAGCACAGACACTTGCAGCACACTGAGCACAGATATTTGCAGCACACTGAACACAACTGAGAGGACGCTGCACGTCCTCTCCCTATCATCTCCAATGCACGAGTGAAATGACGGTGACGCGCGGCTCCTTATATAGAATATGAATCTCGCGAGATTCCGACAGCGGGATGATGACGTTCGGGCGCGCTCGGTTTAACCGAGCAAGGCGGGAGGATCCGAGTCCACCTCGGAACTGTGTAAAATGGGTGAAGTTCGGGGGGTTCGGATTCCGAGGAACCGAACCCGCTCATCACTAGTATTTTCAACAGTGCATTGTTGTTATTAATCTGGTACATTATCCTGCATGCACTAGTAGCATACCTCCCAACATGACCCTCTCCAGGAGGGACACAATGCTCTGCTTCTGGATTTTTCTCTTAACATATGATTGCCAGCACCTGTTTTGAACAGGTTAGTGGATAACAAAGGTGTTTCAGCACAGGTGATGGCAATCAGAAATTAAGAGGGAAGTCCAGGAGTAGAGCATTCTGTCCCTCCTGGAGAGGGTCATGTTGGGAGGTATGTAGTAGTATTTACTATATATATATTTATTAAGGGGCCTAGACCATGTACTCAGTAATTAATAGTCAAGCCTCTAAGCATGGGGCCCTACTACTGCATTCCCCCAGTGGGCCCTTCACACCCCAGTCCGACACTGCCTGCAGGCTGCTGTCTTACTCACTTGTGCAGCTTCCATCCCTTGCTGCAGGCCTTGTGTCCTTTCTGGCAGTTCCTCTGGTCCATGGTTGCCACCTTCTTGGAATGACGTCACTTCGACATCCAGCCAAATCTAGCAAGTGAGATCCCAGTCACATAAGCAGTCAAGCCAATCAACAGAAAGGGCTCTGGGCGGGATGTACTAATCTTAGAAAAGTGATAATTTCACTGTGATAAAGTACAAGCCAATCAGCTCCTAGATGCCATGTCACAGGCTGGGTATGAAAAATGACAGTTAGGAGGTGATTGGCTGGTACTTTATCACAGCGAAATTATCCCTTTTCAAGGCTTTTCATCCCGCCCTCTATATTCAATCCATCAGGAGCTGGCAATAAATTGACACTACAAATCTCAGCTAGAGGCTTCAGTACTTTGACTCATAGTTCCTGTGTGCTTCACTGATTACTGTTATCTTGTTGTGCTATCCTGTTTCCCTGCTGGATCATCCTGTTGTACCTGCATTATGCAATAATGAAATCCTGTGGTGCAATCCTGCTAATCTGCACGATACAATCCTGTTATCCTGCTGGATTATCCTGCCGTATCTGCATTGTGCCAGAACTGTAACTAGGGGTGTGCGGACAGTACCATCGCACAAGGCAAAGGGCCATGGGGCGGCAACATCGCTGCTCCACGGCCCCTTCATTTGGCTAATTAGATGACTGGAACAGTACCCTGCAGCTAGTATCGCTGTTGCAGAGCATATCTCCGAACTCAATCGCTCTGCCAGTTTCATCTTCACTAATTAATTGCTCCCATTAATATTACCAAGCATTTCAAAATTATTTTTTATTCTACGTAATCTCCCTAGTTTTGCGTGGATAATCATAACTGGATCCTCAATTTGGAGTCCAATCTGCACTGCACTTGTCGTTGTTTCTCCTCATATTAATGCGCAGTACTTGGAATTGTTTTTCATGTTAAAAGTCTTTGTACTCTTGGATTCCTGCTCTATATGCAATTGACGATGTATCCTATGATTGTATACTCCTTTACCTTTAAACAATAAAAATTGTATATATACTGTAATATTACCAAGCATTTTGTAGTTTTGAGTTCCTGACCTTGTTCAACAAGCCTCCAAACCTCTGAGTGTTCTCATAGAACTCACCTCATTAGGCAAACATCAAATTTTCAACCACCATGGACAAACCAATATTGTTGCATGACTTTATCTGTCTGGTTCAAAATGCAGTTTGCGACTACTCTTACCACCTTAATGGGCGTGATGTACTAACCTTGCAATGGGGGTCATTCCGAGTTGTACGCTCGGTAAAAATCTTCGCATCGCAGCGATTTTCCGCTTAATGCGCATGCGCAATGTCCGCACTGCGACTGCGCCAAGTAAATTTGCTATGCAGTTAGGATTTTTACTCACGGCTTTTTCATCGTTCTGGCGATCGTAATGTGATTGACAGGAAATGGGTGTTACTGGGCGGAAACAGGCCATTTTATGGGCGTGTGGGGAAAAACGCTACCGTTTCCGGAAAAAACGCAGGAGTGGCCGGAGAAACGGGGGAGTGTCTGGGCGAACGCTGGGTGTGTTTGTGACGTCAAACCAGGAACGACAAGCACTGAAATGATCACAGATGCCGAGTAAGTCTGAAGCTACTCAGAAACTGCTACGAGGTGTGTAATCGCAATATTGCGAAATACATCGTTCGCAATTTTAAGATGCTAAGATTCACTCCCAGTAGGCGGCGGCTTAGCATGAGCAAATCTGCTAAAATCCGCTTGCGAGCGAACAACTCGGAATGACCCCCAATGTACATCCTGCCACACATCGCATTGATACTAATCGCATATGAACTAATATATGCGATTAGTATCACAAAGGACAGCTCTCCCAATAAGAACTGTCCTTTTCAATGTGCTCCAGTCCATGGACTTTCGGATTTATGACCCGGAAGTCCGTCTACACATGTGCAGAAAGACACGCCGGCCGCAGGGCATGTTGCGAGAGATCCGATTGGGTGGCATGGCTTTAGTACATTTGCAAAATGTGGTAAATTCCATGAAAACAGGGTCTCTACAGCATTTCTGCTTTAGTACATCCCACACTTTGGACTTAATTTACTAAGCCTTGGAGAGAGATAAATTGGATTGAGATTAAGTACCAGCCAATCAGCTACTAACTGCCATGTTACAAACTGTGTTTTAAAAATTACAGGAGCTGGTAAGTTTTCACTTTATCTCTGTCCACTTTATCTATCTCCAAGGCCAATACCCCTTTTAGACCGCCAGCTTTTAATACGGGTTATTATACATGATCGTGCATAACCCGTGTTGCTGTGCAGTCTGAAAGGGCCCAGTTGGCGTAATCATGGCCGGGCAACCCAGTATTCCAACTCGGGTAGCGAGCAGGGTTGAACACGTGTTCAACCTGGTTCGCTGTGCTGTGTGAACGGGAAGCCGGGTCGATGCGACCTGTTTCCCGTTCACTCTGTGTGAACGGGTAACGGGCGGCGCTTGGAGATCATGTGATCTCTAAGCGCCGCCCCCACAGCGTCACTGCAGACGTCACCAACCCTGCAATGTGCCGGGTTGAGGACAGCGGCAGAGAAGGTCCTGAGGCGGGTTGCACGCAGGAAGCAACCGTGTCAGGCTCCTGGGTGCGATCCGCCTCAGGCGGTGTGAAAGGGCTATTAGTAAATAGACCCCTTTCTCTGTTAATACTACTCTAACCCCCACTACCAGTTATCTCATTTTCCTAGCAGTTGAAGAGTTAATGAACAAAATAGCCTCATTTCAGTTAGTGGATGGCAAGGATGCCATTGCAGGGATGGGGGTTTTTTTTTTTTTCGAGAGAGAATTTCCAAATAGCTGCTGGATGCTATGAGCAGTTGGAGAGTTGTTCCTATGGAAACCCCCAAACTATCAGACTGAGAAAGAGATGTTGACTCGGAGTGTGGGGGTTAATTAGCTGCAGACGGGAAGCAGTGCAGCACAAGTCAGCAGAACTGCCCAAAATGTGTTGAGAAGCCTTGCTGAGGGAGAAACAGATGCCGGAGTTCTGTTCTTCAGATCTGCAGACATGGTGCTGAGTAGAGCAGTGTAGAGAGAAGCCATCAATGAGATTAAAGCATCGGTGTACTGAAAAAATATCAGGAGAAGAGGGTAATTGTCCTCTGGTAGTTTGACAAAAGGGCGTGAAAGCATACTGCATTTCTAATAATAATAATAACAACCATCCCTGTATCCTTCAAATTACACCATTTTACTTACAATCCAGTCACTTAATTCACCTATCAGTTCGTTAGCACTCAATCAAATTGTGTCTAATAGAAAGGACCAACTATTTATTAAATGTGCACCAACTACTGATGGCCATAAATTACTGATATCACTGGACAGTTAATAGTATACCATATAACTTAAATGTGTTTAAGCTATTTTACTGGTTGTGAAAGAGGTAGAATGTGACTAGCAGGGGTGCCACAACCTTTTTGGATGTGGGGGTGCAAGATGTGGGGGTTTCCTTTTGGCATCCCTAAATCATGGAATGTCACCCCCTCAGGAGCAGCTGGACTTGCCCACCACACCACCTACCTGATGACAAGATGTCGATCTATAATCACGCCCACATGCGACCCATTCATGGGGACATACTCACCCATGCAGTCCTATGGACACAATGCACGCTTGTTGTAACAAATGACTTGTGATTGTCACTGCTAGTGGCAAAGCTGAGGGAGGACAGATCTGTATTTATCTATCTATCTATCTATCTATCTATCTATCTATCTATCTATCTATCTATCCATCCATAGGCGGATCCAGATGGGGGGGGGGGGCACCCGGGCCCCCCCTGTCGTTTCTGACTTCATTTTTTTTTTCAAAAGGAGAACAGCATCAGCACTACTGCTATTTCCGTCAGTCAGATTTTATAAAAGAGCCGGCAGGCACTAGGACCCGCCGCTGCTCTAACAGCAAGTCTGTGTGGTAACTAATGGGGAGGCTGGAGCTGCAGCTCCAGCCTCCCACTGCTCACACCGCAACCTGCCTCCCCCACTGCCAGCCAGCCAGAGTCCAGCCCAGGCGCGGGGTTCAAATTAGAGATGAGCGGGTTCGGTTTCTCTGAATCCGAACCCGCACGAACTTCATGTTTTTTTCACGGGTCCGAGCAGACTCGGATCCTCCCGCCTTGCTCGGTTAACCCGAGCGCGCCCGAACGTCATCATGACGCTGTCGGATTCTCGCGAGACTCGGATTCTATATAAGGAGCCGCGCGTCGCCGCCATTTTCACACGTGCATTGAGATTGATAGGGAGAGGACGTGGCTGGCGTCCTCTCCATTTAGATTAGGGTTGAGAGAGAGAGAGAGAGAGATTGACCTGAGGCTGTGATACTGTAGAAGAGAGTGCAGAGTTTAGTGACTGACGACCACAGTGACCACCAGACAGTGCAGTTGTTTGTTTTATTTAATATATCCGTTCTCTGCCTGAAAAAAACGATACACACAGTGACTCAGTCACATACCATATCTGTGTGCACTGCTCAGCCCAGTGTGCTGCATCAATGTATATATATATCTGACTGTGCTCAGCTCACACAGCTTATAATTGTGGGGGAGACTGGGGAGCACTGCAGTGCCAGTTATAGGTTATAGCAGGAGCCAGGAGTACATAATATTATATTAAAATTAAACAGTGCACACTTTTGCTGCAGGAGTGCCACTGCCAGTGTGACTAGTGACCAGTGACCTGACCACCAGTATATATAATATTAGTAGTATACTATCTCTTTATCAACCAGTCTATATTAGCAGCAGACACAGTACAGTGCGGTAGTTCACGGCTGTGGCTACCTCTGTGTCGGCACTCGGCAGCCCGTCCATAATTGTATATACCACCTAACCGTGGTTTTTTTTTCTTTCTTTATAGTCATACTAGTTACGAGTATACTATCTCTTTATCAACCAGTCTATATTAGCAGCAGACACAGTACAGTGCGGTAGTTCACGGCTGTGGCTACCTCTGTGTCGGCACTCGGCAGCCCGTCCATAATTGTATATACCACCTAACCGTGGTTTTTTTTTCTTTCTTTATACATACATACTAGTTACGAGTATACTATCTCTTTATCAACCAGTCTATATTAGCAGCAGACACAGTACAGTGCGGTAGTTCACGGCTGTGGCTACCTCTGTGTCGGCACTCGGCAGCCCGTCCATAATTGTATATACCACCTAACCGTGGTTTTTTTTTCTTTCTTTATACATACATACTAGTTACGAGTATACTATCTCTTTATCAACCAGTCTATATATTAGCAGCAGACACAGTACAGTGCGGTAGTTCACGGCTGTGGCTACCTCTGTGTCGGCACTCGGCAGCCCGTCCATAATTGTATATACCACCTAACCGTGGTTTTTTTTTCTTTCTTTATACATACATACTAGTTACGAGTATACTATCTCTTTATCAACCAGTCTATATATTAGCAGCAGACACAGTACAGTGCGGTAGTTCACGGCTGTGGCTACCTCTGTGTCGGCACTCGGCAGCCCGTCCATAATTGTATATACCACCTAACCGTGGTTTTTTTTTCTTTCTTTATACATACATACTAGTTACGAGTATACTATCTCTTTATCAACCAGTCTATATTAGCAGCAGACACAGTACAGTGCGGTAGTTCACGGCTGTGGCTACCTCTGTGTCGGCACTCGGCAGCCCGTCCATAATTGTATATACCACCTAACCGTGGTTTTTTTTTCTTTCTTTATACATACATACTAGTTACGAGTATACTATCTCTTTATCAACCAGTCTATATATTAGCAGCAGACACAGTACAGTGCGGTAGTTCATGGCTGTGGCTACCTCTGTGTCGGCACTCGGCAGCCCGTCCATAATTGTATATACCACCTAACCGTGGTTTTTTTTTCTTTCTTTATACATACATACTAGTTACGAGTATACTATCTCTTTATCAACCAGTCTATATATTAGCAGCA
The DNA here is from genome assembly GCF_028390025.1 of Pseudophryne corroboree. NCBI lineage: Eukaryota > Metazoa > Chordata > Amphibia > Anura > Myobatrachidae > Pseudophryne > Pseudophryne corroboree. The sequence goes on along the minus strand of NC_086452.1, from coordinate 323,330,132 downwards.
GACACAGTACAGTGCGGTAGTTCACGGCTGTGGCTACCTCTGTGTCGGCACTCGGCAGCCCGTCCATAATTGTATATACCACCTAACCGTGGTTTTTTTTTCTTTCTTTATACATACATACTAGTTACGAGTATACTATCTCTTTATCAACCAGTCTATATATTAGCAGCAGACACAGTACAGTGCGGTAGTTCACGGCTGTGGCTACCTCTGTGTCGGCACTCGGCAGCCCGTCCATAATTGTATATACCACCTAACCGTGGTTTTTTTTTCTTTCTTTATACATACATACTAGTTACGAGTATACTATCTCTTTATCAACCAGTCTATATATTAGCAGCAGACACAGTACAGTGCGGTAGTTCACGGCTGTGGCTACCTCTGTGTCGGCACTCGGCAGCCCGTCCATAATTGTATATACCACCTAACCGTGGTTTTTTTTTCTTTCTTTATACATACATACTAGTTACGAGTATACTATCTCTTTATCAACCAGTCTATATTAGCAGCAGACACAGTACAGTGCGGTAGTTCACGGCTGTGGCTACCTCTGTGTCGGCACTCGGCAGCCCGTCCATAATTGTATATACCACCTAACCGTGGTTTTTTTTTCTTTCTTTATACATACATACTAGTTACGAGTATACTATCTCTTTATCAACCAGTCTATATATTAGCAGCAGACACAGTACAGTGCGGTAGTTCACGGCTGTGGCTACCTCTGTGTCGGCACTCGGCAGCCCGTCCATAATTGTATATACCACCTAACCGTGGTTTTTTTTTCTTTCTTTATACATACATACTAGTTACGAGTATACTATCTCTTTATCAACCAGTCTATATTAGCAGCAGACACAGTACAGTGCGGTAGTTCACGGCTGTGGCTACCTCTGTGTCGGCACTCGGCAGCCCGTCCATAATTGTATATACCACCTAACCGTGGTTTTTTTTTCTTTCTTTATACATACATACTAGTTACGAGTATACTATCTCTTTATCAACCAGTCTATATATTAGCAGCAGACACAGTACAGTGCGGTAGTTCATGGCTGTGGCTACCTCTGTGTCGGCACTCGGCAGCCCGTCCATAATTGTATATACCACCTAACCGTGGTTTTTTTTTCTTTCTTTATACATACATACTAGTTACGAGTATACTATCTCTTTATCAACCAGTCTATATATTAGCAGCAGACACAGTACAGTGCGGTAGTTCACGGCTGTGGCTACCTCTGTGTCGGCACTCGGCAGCCCGTCCATAATTGTATATACCACCTAACCGTGGTTTTTTTTTCTTTCTTTATACATACATACTAGTTACGAGTATACTATCTCTTTATCAACCAGTCTATATATTAGCAGCAGACACAGTACAGTGCGGTAGTTCACGGCTGTGGCTACCTCTGTGTCGGCACTCGGCAGCCCGTCCATAATTGTATATACCACCTAACCGTGGTTTTTTTTTCTTTCTTTATACATACATACTAGTTACGAGTATACTATCTCTTTATCAACCAGTCTATATATTAGCAGCAGACACAGTACAGTGCGGTAGTTCACGGCTGTGGCTACCTCTGTGTCGGCACTCGGCAGCCCGTCCATAATTGTATATACCACCTAACCGTGGTTTTTTTTTCTTTCTTTATACATACATACTAGTTACGAGTATACTATCTCTTTATCAACCAGTCTATATTAGCAGCAGACACAGTACAGTGCGGTAGTTCACGGCTGTGGCTACCTCTGTGTCGGCACTCGGCAGCCCGTCCATAATTGTATATACCACCTAACCGTGGTTTTTTTTTCTTTCTTTATACATACATACTAGTTACGAGTATACTATCTCTTTATCAACCAGTCTATATATTAGCAGCAGACACAGTACAGTGCGGTAGTTCACGGCTGTGGCTACCTCTGTGTCGGCACTCGGCAGCCCGTCCATAATTGTATATACCACCTAACCGTGGTTTTTTTTTCTTCTTTATACATACATACTACTACGACATCTCTTTATCAACCAGTCTATATTAGCAGCAGACACAGTACAGTACGGTAGTTCACGGCTGTGGCTACCTCTGTGTCTGCACTCGGCAGGCAGTCCGTCCATAATTGTATACCACCTAACCGTGGTTTTTTTTTCTTTCTTCTTTATACATACATAGTTACATAGACATCTCTTTATCAACCAGTCTATATTAGTAGCAGACACAGTACAGTACGGTAGTTCACGGCTGTGGCTACCTCTGTGTCTGCACTCGGCAGGCAGTCCGTCCATAATTGTATACCACCTAACCGTGGTTTTTTTTTCTTTCTTCTTTATACATACATAGTTACATAGACATCTCTTTATCAACCAGTCTATATTAGCAGCAGACACAGTACAGTACGGTAGTTCACGGCTGTGGCTACCTCTGTGTCTGCACTCGGCAGGCAGTCCATAATTGTATACTAGTATCCATCTCCATTGTTTACCTGAGGTGCCTTTTAGTTGTGCCTATTAAAATATGGAGAACAAAAATGTTGAGGTTCCAAAATTAGGGAAAGATCAAGATCCACTTCCACCTCGTGCTGAAGCTGCTGCCACTAGTCATGGCCGAGACGATGAAATGCCAGCAACGTCGTCTGCCAAGGCCGATGCCCAATGTCATAGTACAGGGCATGTCAAATCCAAAACACCAAATATCAGAAAAAAAAGGACTCCAAAACCTAAAATAAAATTGTCGGAGAAGCGTAAACTTGCCAATATGCCATTTACGACACGGAGTGGCAAGGAACGGCTGAGGCCCTGGCCTATGTTCATGGCTAGTGGTTCAGCTTCACATGAGGATGGAAGCACTCAGCCTCTCGCTAGAAAAATGAAAAGACTCAAGCTGGCAAAAGCAGCACAGCAAAGAACTGTGCATTCTTCGAAATCCCAAATCCACAAGGAGAGTCCAATTGTGTCGGTTGCGATGCCTGACCTTCCCAACACTGGACGTGAAGAGCATGCGCCTTCCACCATTTGCACGCCCCCTGCAAGTGCTGGAAGGAGCACCCGCAGTCCAGTTCCTGATAGTCAGATTGAAGATGTCAGTGTTGAAGTACACCAGGATGAGGAGGATATGGGTGTTGCTGGCGCTGGGGAGGAAATTGACCAGGAGGATTCTGATGGTGAGGTGGTTTGTTTAAGTCAGGCACCCGGGGAGACACCTGTTGTCCGTGGGAGGAATATGGCCGTTGACATGCCAGGTGAAAATACCAAAAAAATCAGCTCTTCGGTGTGGAGGTATTTCACCAGAAATGCGGACAACAGGTGTCAAGCCGTGTGTTCCCTTTGTCAAGCTGTAATAAGTAGGGGTAAGGACGTTAACCACCTCGGAACATCCTCCCTTATACGTCACCTGCAGCGCATTCATAATAAGTCAGTGACAAGTTCAAAAACTTTGGGTGACAGCGGAAGCAGTCCACTGACCAGTAAATCCCTTCCTCTTGTAACCAAGCTCACGCAAACCACCCCACCAACTCCCTCAGTGTCAATTTCCTCCTTCCCCAGGAATGCCAATAGTCCTGCAGGCCATGTCACTGGCAATTCTGACGATTCCTCTCCTGCCTGGGATTCCTCCGATGCATCCTTGCGTGTAACGCCTACTGCTGCTGGCGCTGCTGTTGTTGCTGCTGGGAGTCGATGGTCATCCCAGAGGGGAAGTCGTAAGCCCACTTGTACTACTTCCAGTAAGCAATTGACTGTTCAACAGTCCTTTGCGAGGAAGATGAAATATCACAGCAGTCATCCTGCTGCAAAGCGGATAACTGAGGCCTTGACAACTATGTTGGTGTTAGACGTGCGTCCGGTATCCGCCGTTAGTTCACAGGGAACTAGACAATTTATTGAGGCAGTGTGCCCCCGTTACCAAATACCATCTAGGTTCCACTTCTCTAGGCAGGCGATACCGAGAATGTACACGGACGTCAGAAAAAGACTCACCAGTGTCCTAAAAAATGCAGTTGTACCCAATGTCCACTTAACCACGGACATGTGGACAAGTGGAGCAGGGCAGGGTCAGGACTATATGACTGTGACAGCCCACTGGGTAGATGTATGGACTCCCGCCGCAAGAACAGCAGCGGCGGCACCAGTAGCAGCATCTCGCAAACGCCAACTCTTTCCTAGGCAGGCTACGCTTTGTATCACCGCTTTCCAGAATACGCACACAGCTGAAAACCTCTTACGGCAACTGAGGAAGATCATCGCGGAATGGCTTACCCCAATTGGACTCTCCTGTGGATTTGTGGCATCGGACAACGCCAGCAATATTGTGTGTGCATTAAATATGGGCAAATTCCAGCACGTCCCATGTTTTGCACATACCTTGAATTTGGTGGTGCAGAATTTTTTAAAAAACGACAGGGGCGTGCAAGAGATGCTGTCGGTGGCCAGAAGAATTGCGGGACACTTTCGGCGTACAGGCACCACGTACAGAAGACTGGAGCACCACCAAAAACTACTGAACCTGCCCTGCCATCATCTGAAGCAAGAAGTGGTAACGAGGTGGAATTCAACCCTCTATATGCTTCAGAGGTTGGAGGAGCAGCAAAAGGCCATTCAAGCCTATACAATTGAGCACGATATAGTAGGTGGAATGCACCTGTCTCAGGCGCAGTGGAGAATGATTTCAACGTTGTGCAAGGTTCTGATGCCCCTTTGAACTTGCCACACGTGAAGTCAGTTCAGACACTGCCAGCCTGAGTCAGGTCATTCCCCCCATCAGGCTTTTGCAGAAGAAGCTGGAGACATTGAAGGAGGAGCTAACACGGAGCGATTCCGCTAGGCATGTGGGACTTGTGGATGGAGCCCTTAATTCGCTTAACAAGGATTCACGGGTGGTCAATCTGTTGAAATCAGAGCACTACATTTTGGCCACCGTGCTCGATCCTAGATTTAAAGCCTACCTTGGATCTCTCTTTCCGGCAGACACAAGTCTGCTGGGGTTGAAAGACCTGCTGGTGACAAAATTGTCAAGTCAAGCGGAACGCGACCTGTCAACATCTCCTCCTTCACATTCTCCCGCAACTGGGGGTGCGAGGAAAAGGCTCAGAATTCCGAGCCCACCCGCTGGCGGTGATGCAGGGCAGTCTGGAGCGACTGCTGATGCTGACATCTGGTCCGGACTGAAGGACCTGACAACGATTACGGACATGTCGTCTACTGTCACTGCATATGATTCTCTCAACATTGATAGAATGGTGGAGGATTATATGAGTGACCGCATCCAAGTAGGCACGTCACACAGTCCGTACTTATACTGGCAGGAAAAAGAGGCAATTTGGAGGCCCTTGCACAAACTGGCTTTATTCTACCTAAGTTGCCCTCCCACAAGTGTGTACTCCGAAAGAGTGTTTAGTGCCGCCGCTCACCTTGTCAGCAATCGGCGTACGAGGTTACATCCAGAAAATGTGGAGAAGATGATGTTCATTAAAATGAATTATAATCAATTCCTCCGCGGAGACATTGACCAGCAGCAATTGCCTCCACAAAGTACACAGGGAGCTGAGATGGTGGATTCCAGTGGGGACGAATTGATAATCTGTGAGGAGGGGGATGTACACGGTGATATATCGGAGGGTGATGATGAGGTGGACATCTTGCCTCTGTAGAGCCAGTTTGTGCAAGGAGAGATTAATTGCTTCTTTTTTGGGGGGGGTCCAAACCAACCCGTCATATCAGTCACAGTCGTGTGGCAGACCCTGTCACTGAAATGATGGGTTGGTTAAAGTGTGCATGTCCTGTTTTGTTTATACAACATAAGGGTGGGTGGGAGGGCCCAAGGACAATTCCATCTTGCACCTCTTTTTTCTTTTCTTTTTCTTTGCATCATGTGCTGATTGGGGAGGGTTTTTTGGAAGGGACATCCTGCGTGACACTGCAGTGCCACTCCTAAATGGGCCCGGTGTTTGTGTCGGCCACTAGGGTCGCTAATCTTACTCACACAGTCAGCTACCTCATTGCGCCTCTTTTTTTCTTTGCGTCATGTGCTGTTTGGGGAGGGTTTTTTGGAAGGGACATCCTGCGTGACACTGCAGTGCCACTCCTAGATGGGCCCGGTGTTTGTGTCGGCCACTAGGGTCGCTAATCTTACTCACACAGCTACCTCATTGCGCCTCTTTTTTTCTTTGCGTCATGTGCTGTTTGGGGAGGGTTTTTTGGAAGGGACATCCTGCGTGACACTGCAGTGCCACTCCTAGATGGGCCCGGTGTTTGTGTCGGCCACTAGGGTCGCTAATCTTACTCACACAGCTACCTCATTGCGCCTCTTTTTTTTCTTTGCGTCATGTGCTGTTTGGGGAGGGTTTTTTGGAAGGGCCATCCTGCGTGACACTGCAGTGCCACTCCTAGATGGGCCCGGTGTTTGTGTCGGCCACTAGGGTCGCTAATCTTACTCACACAGCTACCTCATTGCGCCTCTTTTTTTCTTTGCGTCATGTGCTGTTTGGGGAGGGTTTTTTGGAAGGGACATCCTGCGTGACACTGCAGTGCCACTCCTAGATGGGCCCGGTGTTTGTGTCGGCCACTAGGGTCGCTTATCTTACTCACACAGCGACCTCGGTGCAAATTTTAGGACTAAAAATAATATTGTGAGGTGTGAGGTATTCAGAATAGACTGAAAATGAGTGTAAATTATGGTTTTTGAGGTTAATAATACTTTGGGATCAAAATGACCCCCAAATTCTATGATTTAAGCTGTTTTTTAGTGTTTTTTGAAAAAAACACCCGAATCCAAAACACACCCGAATCCGACAAAAAAAATTCGGTGAGGTTTTGCCAAAACGCGTTCGAACCCAAAACACGGCCGCGGAACCGAACCCAAAACCAAAACACAAAACCCGAAAAATTTCAGGCGCTCATCTCTAGTTCAAATGCCAGCATCTAGTAAGACTGTTACTTATGATGGCGCAGAAGGCTTCATTAGCCCTCACTGCACTGCACAGTTTCCCAGCGCTTCCTCCTCCACTTCCTTTACCACCATTCTAGGTGCAGTCACTCAGCCTCAGCTTTGAGAAGGCTGTGATTATGGCAAGTGTGATTATGACAGAAGTGTGATTATGACAGGGTTGTCCTGCAGATGTCTTATGCTGCTTGTTGGAGATCCAGCTGGCTGCTTCTACTGATCAAAGATGGGCCCAAAATAAGGTATGCTGCACCTGCCACATGCATTCCGGGCTCCCATAACTAATGGGACAGGTGACCAACATTTCAAGGCCCAATCAGCCTTTTTATCAGGGTAAAACATTGGCAATAAACCAGGATGCGCTCCTACAGCCAATCATTACCTGATGGTGTATTCTGTGAGGCCACACCCCCTGTGATACCACACCCCTTCTCTGGGAGCACGCGTGCCTTAGGTGCATGTAAATATAACTATTACCGTTCCCCTATCATGGTGCCCCCCCTTTCATTTTCTTCTGGATCCGCTCCTGTATCTATCTATTTATTTAAAAAAATAGCATAGAATACACTATGGGGAATACAGTTTATTGAGGTTTACACTTGATGAATAGAATTTCTTATTACCGCTATTTGGGCAATAAGAAATTAATTTCTGCCCAGATAAAAATCACATCCAGGGACAGGCTCTCTGATAGGAGCCTATCTCAGCAATGTGTAAACTTAAATGATCGCATCAGAGATCACTTTACTTTATTCTGCAGACCTACTGTGTATGTGTGGTCATTAGACAGCAGATGCGCCAGTGGCTGTTACTGGTGAGGGATCCGGACAATCCATCTCCTGGTAAATTTTGCAATATGTAACCATAGACTACAATGACTATAACGCCTTTGCTATTGCGATGGGACACAGGGAAAGCACAGCTGATATCTTTGATATCTGCTGCGGAACCCCTGTAATACTTTCAGGGGATGCTTACATTTTCAGGTGGTTTCCCACAAAATGTATAAAATGTGTATGGAAGGTAATGAAACGGGATCAGTACGAAATCCCGTTAGACGGGATCCCGGTGGTCGAAATACCGACACCGGAATCCCGACCGGCACAATCCGGACAGGGGGGCGAGCGCAACGCAGCCCCTTGCGGGCACAGTGCCTCGCTACGCTTGGCACACTAATTTATTCTCCCTCTATGGGTGTCGTGGACACCCACAGAGGGAGAATATGTCGGGATTGTGCCGGTAGGGATTCCGGTGTCGGTATTTTGACCGCCGGGATTCTGTCCGGCGGGATCTTGACTGCATCCCAATGAGACTTTACAGGGTACATTTTCAGTTAAACTAGATTGGAAATAGGGGGAGGTCAGGGGGTGCCGTGAGTGAAGGGGGTGGAAGGACAAAGGGGAGCTGATTGGGAAGAAGGGAGGAACATATGAAGTGGGAGTTGAGAAGGGCACAGGGTAAGCTCACAGTATATAATCACACATTGTAAGGGCTGGAGCTGAGTGCAGGGAGCAGTAGTGCCCTGGAGGCATCTCACTGCACCCCGCAAACCAGCACGTTGACTGGCACATCTCAAATATTTTTGGGAGTGCCCCCTTTTACACACCTACATTTAGGGCCTGCCCGAGACAAATTTTTCTGGTAAGCGAATAAATATTTTGGTGCCCCTTAGTAGAATATATAGAGGCGTGGCTTCACGGGGAGAGGTGTGGTCACAGAATAGTACCATTTCACATTACACCGCACAGTAGTGTCTGTTATTCACAATACACTACACAGTACATTGGCCCTCATTCCGAGTTGTTCGCTCGCTAGCTGCTTTTAGCAGCATTGCACACGCTAAGCCGCCGCCCACTGGGAGTGTATCTTAGCTTAGCAGAATTGCGAACGAAAGATTCGCATAATTGCGAAGATAAATTTCTTAGCAGTTTCTGAGTAGCTCGGGACTTACTCTGCCACTGCGATCAGTTCAGTGAGTTTCGTTCCTGGTTTGACGTCACAAACACACCCAGCGTTCACCCAGACACTCCCCCGTTTCTCCAGCCACTCCCGCGTTTTTCCCAGAAACGGCAGCGTTTTTCCGCACACACCCATAAAACGGCCAGTTTCCGCCCAGAAACACCCACTTCCTGTCAATCACACTCCGATCACCAGAACGAAGAAAAATCCTTGTTATGCCGTGAGTAAAATACCTAACTTTTGAGTAAAATAACTACCCGCATGCGCTCTGCGAACCTTGCGCATGCGCAGTAAGCGACTAATCGCAATATAGCGAAACTCGGCAACGAGCGAACAACTCGGAATGAGGGCCATTGTCTTATACATGTTACACCACATAGTAGAGCCGCTTATACATGTAACGCCACAGTAGAGCCCCTTATACGCGCACACCCACCCAACCCCAGACGAAGAGTACCTCTGCTCTGTGGGTGTTCTGCTGACACTTTATAGCACAGCACCACACCTGCACTAGGTGGTTAACAGGCAACTCCTCTCTAAATGGGAAGCATATTATAAGTACGCCTGTCTATGCATGCTGGGTGCACCCCACCACATATAATCCTTGAGACCGTCTCACCTGTTGTGCCTCTTCTCCCCTCTCCTAGGGGAGAAGAGGCTCCAGCTAGCCCACATAATGCTCCAGCTAGCCCACATAATGCTGTTCCAGCCAGCGGAGGGCATTGTCAGAGTGACGGTGCGGCGGTACGTCCTAGTCCTCCTGGATGTCGGTGCCAGAGAAGCAGCAGTCTCTCCCTGCGCGGTTGCACCATGACGAAGCCGCAGACGTCATAGACCTTACTCCCAGGGAGGAGCCAGCAGGCACCCGCAGCTCAGTGGCTGTTACCCGCGCGCAGCCATAGACAAGAGTGAGGAGCGCGGTGATTCCGGCACAGGGTCACTCCCCAGCCTCATCAACATAGTCAGCAAATATGCCCCCTGTGCAGCCTGCCAGCTCCTGCCCGGAGACTCACTGAGCAGGCAGTGGTGCTGGTGCCGCCGCGGCCGCACTGTTCCTGCCACCGCACCGCACTGTAGTACTATGAAGAAGCAATGGCTTCTGGGAGTAGTAGTTTATTTTGCGTGTTCAGTAATGTGAAGAATCTAAAAATAAACTACCACTCCCAGCAGCCCATGCTGTCCATCCAAGAGGACTTCTGGGAGTGGTAGTTTATTTTGTGTTTCTTCACCTTACTGTAGCCGGGTGCATTGCCAGACACGGCGCGGTGGCGCCAACATCAATGCCTGCTCGGTGAGTCCCTGGGCAGGCGCAGCAGTGCACAGGGGGCATATCAGGTAGGACCAGCGTTACACATGTTGCTGGTGCAGCTGGGTAGGGCGCCCTCCTCTATCCTGCGCCTTACTCAGCTGCGTAACCAGCGTATGCGTAAAACCGGCCCTGCCTACATTGTAAACCCAAATGTTTCTCGAAAAATGTAGACATTGAAACAACGTAGCATTTTGTGAGGGAAATAGAAATACAATTGGAATACTTTTCTGACTAGCCATGGGCATAAAGCTGGGCAGCTGGTCATGGTCATGCTGTCATGATGATGGGTCTATGCGGAGGCCTGGAGCTGTAATCCCATCTTCCCCATTGTTAATATGGCCGTGGTGCTGTGCATTATAAAAGTATTGCCACTTAAGGCAGATTTTCTTCTCACCCAGACGATATATTAAGTTTGGGACCCATCAGCCACAAGAGTCAGATTTGTCATTTGGCATTTTTATATTGTTATTCTTGTAGCTTTAGTATTGATACCAATGCATGCCAACAAATGTGTCACATAGTCTTTTCCTGTTTGTAGTGCCTTATAAACCAGACCTGGAGACTTTGTAACAATGATGATATATTAAAATGTATGATACAGAAATGTTAAGTTATGCATCATCATATGATTTCAGATAATCTACCAACCTAGGGACTAAAAAGGTCTTCCTTAAGACAATGACATGAAAACTATTACTAAACACATATTGTTTGGTTTCCTCTTGCTTACAGGACAGCTATTAGACTTGTTCTAACCCCCAAACGGGAACCTTTGTCACTCAGATCCCCTTCTGTTTCCTGTTATGTGGCTGCAGTTCAAGGTGTCCCCTCATCTCCATGGCAACTTGAATCCTTGACTGTCTGTGACTGAAACTATAAAGGGGACAAAGGGCGAGAAGCTTAGAATTTTTACGCAGTGACTCATATGCCTTCTGTTTTGTTATCCAGTGGCAGATAAAATTCTTCTGGACTTGGAAATTTCAGGAAGTTGCAGTTAGTAAACACAAAATCCTGTTTTGCTGACGAGAAAGTACAAAAAAATTAAGAACTGAAGAGGAAAGGGGGGGGGGGGGTAAGCAAGGGTTACTTCATTGTCTCCCAACAATGACATAATAATAATAACAATTCATAATAAATCCTTCAGCTCTGCCTGTAAATATGCCTAGATCAATCACTACACATTTTTGTTTGAGTCCTATGGTTTAATCATTGACATGACTGTAAGAGAACACACAAAGGACATCACTTCATTAAACCTACAATCATCATACATATTTGGTCTAAAGGGGGTGCACACGGAGAGATCAGTGCTTAAATTCTAAGCTATCTGACTAGATTGCTTAGAATTTAAGCACGGATCTCTCCGTGTGTATGCCCCACAGCGATAGCGATGCGCGGCCCCGTTTGTATGGGGCTTAAGTCTTGCAGAATTTGGACAAAAAACCTGATATTTCATGTAAGATTTTGCATAAAAACATCACATCTTATGGGCCAGATGCAATGACAAATTTATCTGATTCTATTACATCAGTCATTCTAAAGCCCCTGCTAGATTGTGCCTGCATGCAAGCCGCGCATCGCTATCGCTGTGGGGCATACACACGGAGAGATCCGTGCTTAACTTCTAATCAATCTAGTCAGATTGCTTAGAATTTAAGCACTGATCTCTCTGTGTGCACCCCCCTTAAAGCGGTGGTTAATTCTGCTAAAAACGAGTTTTATGGTAAGAGCTTACCCTTGTTAAAACTCTTTCTGCGAGGTACACTGGGCTCCACAAGTCTGGACAATGGGATGTAGAGTAGGATCTTGATCCGAGGCACCAACAGGCTCAAAGCTTTGACTGTTCGCAGAATGCACAGCGCCGCCTCCTATATCACCCCGCCTCCCAGCACAGTAGCTCAGTTTAGTTAACCAGCCCAATGCAGTAGCAGGAAAAGAGACGACAATGGTTAGTAGCCACATACACCACACTCTCACGACAGGAGAAGTGTCAGCGGCTAATGCCATATCAACCCAAAGAAGCTAAGTGTGTCAGGGTGGGCGCCTTGTGGAGCCCAGTGTACCTCGCAGAAAGAGTTTTAACAAGGGTAAGTTCTTACCATAAAACTCGTTTTCTGCTGCGGGGTACACTGGGCTCCACAAGTCTGGACAATGGGGATGTCCTAAAGCAGTTCCTTATGGGAGGGGACGCACTGTAGCGGGCACAAGAACCCGGCGTCCAAAGGAAGCATCCTGGGATGCGGCAGTATCGAAGGCATAGAACCTTATGAACGTGTTCCCGGAGGACCACGTAGCCGCCTTGCACAATTGATCAAGGGTCGCACCACGTTGGGCCGCCCAAGAAGGTCCAATAAACCGAGTAGAATGGGCCGTAATGTGAACAGGAGCTGACAGACCAGCCTTCACATAAGCATGCGCAATCACCATTCTAATCCACCTGGCCAGGGTCTGCTTGTGAGCAGGCCAGCCACGTATGTGAAATCCAAACAAAACAAAGAGAGAATCAGACTTTTGAATAGAAGCAGTTCTCTTCACATAGATACGGAGAGCCCGTACCACATCCAAAGACCGCTCTTTGGGAGACAAATCAGGAGAGACAAAAGCTGGAACCACAATCTCCTGATTAAGGTGGAACGAAGAAACCACCTTAGGTAAATATCCGGGACGAGTCCTAAGAACCGCCCGGTCACGGTGAAAAATCAGATATGGGGAACTACAAGACAAGGCACCCAAATCCGACACTCTTCTAGCAGAGGCAATAGCCAGCAAGAACACCACCTTAAGGGAAAGCCACTTAAGGTCAGCTGAACCAAGAGGTTCAAATGGAGGCTCCTGCAACACCTCCAAAACCACGACAAGTCCCAAGGAGCCAAAGGCGGGACATAGGGAGGTTGGATATGCAACACACCCTGAGTGAAAGTATGAACATCAGGTAAAGTCGCAATTTTTCTCTGAAACCACACCGATAAGGCAGAAATATGAACCTTGAGGGAGGCCAGACGCAGGCCTAAATCTAGGCCCTACTGTAGAAAAGCCAAAAGTTTGGCTGTACTAAACTTGGAAGCGTCATAATGGTTCTATGCGCACCAAACAAAGTAGGAATGCCAGACCCGATGGTAAATCCGAGCAGAGGCCGGTTTCCGGGCCTGCAACATAGTTTTAATGATCTCTTCAGAAAAATCCTTAGCTCTTAAGACGGAAGCTTCAAGAGCCACGCCATCAAAGACAGCCGGGCTAGGTCCTTGTAGACACAGGGGCCCTGAACGAGGAGGTCTGGGCGTTGTGGAAGTAGAAGTGGACGATCTGACGATAGGCCTTGCAGGTCTGAGAACCAGTGCCGTCTGGGCCACGCCGGAGCTATGAGAAGCAGATTTCCTTTTTCTTGCTTGAACTTCCGAATTACCCTGGGCAGGAGTGACACCGGAGGGAACACGTACAGCAGCCGAAACCTCCACAGCACTGCCAGCGCATCCACGAATGCTGCTTGAGGATCCCTTGTCCTTGCTCCGAAGACTGGAACCTTGTGATTGTGTCGAGACGCCATCAGATCCACATCTGGAAGACCCCACCTTTCCACGAGGAGTTGAAACACTTCTGGATGGTGGCCCCACTTGCCGGCATGCACGTCCTGGAGACTGAGAAAGTCCGCTTCCCAATTCAGGACTCCCGGAATGAATATTGCCGATATTGCCGGTAGATGGCGTTCTGTCCAACGTAGAATCCGTGAGGCTTCCTTCATTGCCAAACGGCTTCGAGTGCCGCCTTGATGATTTATGTAAGCCACTGTGGTGGCGTTGTCCGACTGTACTTGAACATGACGGTTCTGAATCAAATGCTGGGCTAGGTTCAACGCATTGAAGACCGCCCGCAATTCCAGAATGTTGATCGAGAGGAGAGATTCCTCCTTGGTCCACCGACCCTGCAAGGAGTGCTGCTCCAGCACCGCACCCCAACCTCTTAGACTGGCATCTGTCGTCAACAGGACCCAGTTGGATATCCAGAAGGGACGGCCTCTGCACAATTGTCGGTCCTGGAGCCACCAGAGCAGCGACAGACGGACCTCCGGAGTCAAAGAGATCATTTGAGACCTGATCCGGTGAGGCAGGCTGCCCCACTTGGCTAGAATCAGCTTCTGCAGGGGGCGAGAATGGAATTGAGCATACTCCACCATGTCGAATGCTGACACCATGAGGCCCAGCACCTGCATTGCCGAATGTATCGACACTTGCGGACGAGAAAGGAAGCAACGAATCCTGTCCTAAAGTTTCAGGACTTTCTCCTGAGACAAAAACAACCTCTGGTTGTGAGTGTCCAACAGCGCTCCCAGATGCACCATGCTCTGAGCAGGGACCAGGGAGGATTTCTTCCAGTTGATGAGCCACCCGTGGGCTTGTAGAAACCGGACCGTCATATCCAGATGACGCAGGAAAAGATCTGGGGAATTTGCCAGGATTAACAAGTCGTCCAGATACGGAAGTATTCTGACCCCTTGACGGCGGAGTACCACCGTCATCACCGCCATAACTTTGGTGAAGACTCGCGGAGCCGTTGTTAAACCAAAAGGTAACGCCCGAAACTGGTAATGGAGGTTACCAATAGCGAACCTCAGGTATTGTTGATGTGACACTGCTATAGGAATATGCAGGTAAGCATCCTGTATGTCCAGGGAGACCATGTAGTCCCCAGGTTCCAAGGCCAGAACTATAGAGCGAAGGGTTTCCATACGGAACTTGGAAACCTTCACAAACTTGTTCAGTGCCTTGAGGTTGAGAATGGGCCGGGAGACCCATTCGGTTTCGGGACTAGAAACAGCGGAGAATAGTACCCCCAGCCCCTCTGAGAAGAGGCACCTGTACTACGACTCCTGTATCCAGGAGGGTCTGTACCACCGAATGCAGAGTGTTTGCCTTTGTCTGTTCCGACGGGACGTTTGTCTGGCAAAATCGATGAGGGGGTCGGTTTTTGAAGGCTATGGCGTAACCTCGAGTGACGATTTCCCGTACCCAGGCATCTGAAGTTGTCTTCAACCATTCCTGGGTATACTCTAGAAGCCGGTCCCCCACTCTGGGATCCCCCAGGGGGAGGCCTGCCCCGTCATGCGGCAGGCTTATCGGTCTTGGCTGCTGGCTGACGGGCAGCCCAGGCTCTTTTGGGCTTCGGCTTACCAGGTTTGGAAGTGCGGGCCTGCTTATGGTACGCCTGACCGTTTGCTGTACCTGAAGGACGAAAGGGGTGAAAGGACGTGCCTTTGGCCTTCGACACAGAAGGAGCTGTATTAGGCAGACAGGCAGTTTTGGCAGTAGCCAAGTCAGCCACTATCTTATTTAAGTCCTCCCCAAACAGAATATCCCCCTTGAAAGGGAGTACCTCCAGGGTTTTTCTATAGTCCAGATCCACAGACCAGGATCCCAGCCACAATATCCTGCGAGCCAGGACTGACGTAGTAGAGGCCTTGGCTGCTAGGATACCGGCATCAGAAGCCGCCTCTTTAATATAGCGAGAAGCTGTGACAATATATGACAAGCATTGTCTAGCATGGTCAGAGGAGATTTCAGCTTCTAACTCCAAGGCCCATGCTTCAATAGCCTCTGCCGCCCATGTAGCTGCAATAGTGGGCCTTTGTGCAGCACCCGTGAGGGTGTAAATCGCTTTTAGACAACCCTCGACACGTTTATCCGTAGGCTCTTTTAGAGACGTGACGGTAGTGACAGGTAGAGCTGAGGAAACCACCATCCTAGCCACATGTGAGTCTACTGGAGGAGGCGTTTCCCAATTCTTAAACAGCTCTGGCGCGAGGGGATAGCGAGCCAGCATCTTCTTTTGAGGCACAAACTTCGTACCCGGGCTTTGCCAGGGTTCCTGACGTATTTCCACTAGGTGGTCAGAGTGAGGTAAAACTTGTTTAATCACCCTCTGACGCTTGAACCTATCTGGTTTTTTTTAGGAGGAACGGAAGGCTCGGGATCATCCGTAATCTGCAGAATTAACTTAATAGCCTCCAAAAGATCAGGAACATCCACATGTGAACTACCCTCCCCATCAGCCGTATCTGAGTCAGAACCTGTGGGGTCAGTGTATATGCTGTCTTCATCAGACGAGGTGTCAGTGACAGCAGTGGATTGTGAGGAGACGAGCGCTCGCTTAGAGGACCTCTTGGACTTAGGCGAGCATTGGTCAGACTTTTTAGTAGTCAGGGACTGGTTCAACTTCTTTAATTGAGCAGATAAATCGTCCGCCCACGGCGGTTAAGCTGCAGGGACCACATACGGTTGTACCGGCATTGGGGGTCCCATAGGGGGTGTTAGTTTATGAACTAGCGTATGCAGAAGTGTGGAAAAAGCGGCCCACGGAGGGTCAGTATGTGCCTCCGTTGCCACAGTTCCACTGGGGGGCAAGGAGCCCCCAGAACCAGAGCCCATAGCTGCTATATTCTCCCCATATGTGCCTGTGGCTTCAGCAACACCAGTGTGTTCCGCCCCAGAACCGTTACCCTCAGAAGCAGACATGATATAACTTGCAGTATGAGGTAACAGTACAATTATTAGCAGCACTATATCCCTAAACCCAAACCCCTGCGCAGTGTAGTCAGCACTAGCAGAGATAAAGGAGAGATATGGTGACTAAATCACAGAGAAAAATACGTAATACAGTATATCTTTGTGAAAATCCTATATTAAATAACACCTGACGCACCAAGCCCCCTCAGGTTATAGAATATTGGGATAGCAAGTTGAGTGAAAGACACGAGATGGACACCACTCAGCTATCAATGCACACACAAATAGTCACAGTTTGTACAATGCAGAGGTTATTACAGACAATAATACTGCACTGGACTAGCTTACACAGCTATATAGTTAATAGATATAACACTACACAGTAAGAAACTGGATGTATATCACAGGGTAATTGTACTATAAACCCCTGACTAAACGCACTCTTTCTTAACTAACACTGACTAAGAAGGCAGGTAGAATACTTAAGTGTCACGTAAAGGCACAGCGCTGACAACCAGGCGGCTTTACATAGGAGGATTTGCCCAAGCAGTCCCAGGAACAGTGAGCTGAGGAGTAATGGTGCCGCAGACACTGACAGGGAGTGAGGAAAGACAGAGATGCAGCTCCAGGGTGGAAACGCTTGCTAGAAATGGCGCCCTGGGGCTGGGGAGGGGCTTCAGGTCTAAGCCTTATCCTCCTTGCTGGCAAAACCACCGGGTAATGTGGGCGATATTAAAATTGGTTTTAAGAGAAAACCTGACCTGCGCCCATGCCCTGGTGATCTACTGGGATCGCCTGTACTGCCACAGTGTCCACCGCCAGCACGCGCGGCCCGCCTCCCACTGACCGTGCCGGATTGCGATGAAGACCGGGTCCCGCGAGCGGGACCCACTTACCACCTCCCGAAGCGCGGCCACGCGATCCTGGAGAGCCCCAGCCGTGTGTGCCTAACGTAGAGATGAGCGCCTGAAATTTTTCGGGTTTTGTGTTTTGGTTTTGGGTTCGGTTCCGCGGCCGTGTTTTGGGTTCGAACGCGTTTTGGCAAAACCTCACCGAATTTTTTTTGTCGGATTCGGGTGTGTTTTGGATTCGGGTGTTTTTTTCAAAAAACACTAAAAAACAGCTTAAATCATAGAATTTGGGGGTCATTTTGATCCCAAAGTATTATTAACCTCAAAAACCATAATTTACACTCATTTTCAGTCTATTCTGAATACCTCACACCTCACAATATTATTTTTAGTCCTAAAATTTGCACCGAGGTCGCTGTGTGAGTAAGATAAGCGACCCTAGTGGCCGACACAAACACCGGGCCCATCTAGGAGTGGCACTGCAGTGTCACGCAGGATGTCCCTTCCAAAAAACCCTCGCCAAACAGCACATGACGCAAAGAAAAAAAGAGGCGCAATGAGGTAGCTGTGTGAGTAAGATTAGCGACCCTAGTGGCCGACACAAACACCGGGCCCATCTAGGAGTGGCACTGCAGTGTCACGCAGGATGTCCCTTCCAAAAAACCCTCCCCAAACAGCACATGACGCAAAGAAAAAAAGAGGCGCAATGAGGTAGCTGTGTGAGTAAGATTAGCGACCCTAGTGGCCGACACAAACACCGGGCCCATCTAGGAGTGGCACTGCAGTGTCACGCAGGATGTCCCTTCCAAAAAACCCTCCCCAAACAGCACATGACGCAAAGAAAAAAAGAGGCGCAATGAGGTAGCTGACTGTGTGAGTAAGATTAGCGACCCTAGTGGCCGACACAAACACCGGGCCCATCTAGGAGTGGCACTGCAGTGTCACGCAGGATGTCCCTTCCAAAAAACCCTCCCCAATCAGCACATGATGCAAAGAAAAAGAAAAGAAAAAAGAGGTGCAAGATGGAATTGTCCTTGGGCCCTCCCACCCACCCTTATGTTGTATAAACAAAACAGGACATGCACACTTTAACCAACCCATCATTTCAGTGACAGGGTCTGCCACACGACTGTGACTGATATGACGGGTTGGTTTGGACCCCCCCCAAAAAAGAAGCAATTAATCTCTCCTTGCACAAACTGGCTCTACAGAGGCAAGATGTCCACCTCATCTTCACCCTCCGATATATCAACGTGTACATCCCCCTCCTCACAGATTATCAATTCGTCCCCACTGGAATCCACCATCTCAGCTCCCTGTGTACTTTGTGGAGGCAATTGCTGCTGGTCAATGTCTCCGCGGAGGAATTGATTATAATTCATTTTAATGAACATCATCTTCTCCACATTTTCTGGATGTAACCTCGTACGCCGATTGCTGACAAGGTGAGCGGCGGCACTAAACACTCTTTCGGAGTACACACTTGTGGGAGGGCAACTTAGGTATAATAAAGCCAGTTTGTGCAAGGGCCTCCAAATTGCCTCTTTTTCCTGCCAGTATAAGTACGGACTGTGTGACGTGCCTACTTGGATGCGGTCACTCATATAATCCTCCACCATTCTATCAATGTTGAGAGAATCATATGCAGTGACAGTAGACGACATGTCCGTAATCGTTGTCAGGTCCTTCAGTCCGGACCAGATGTCAGCATCAGCAGTCGCTCCAGACTGCCCTGCATCACCGCCAGCGGGTGGGCTCGGAATTCTGAGCCTTTTCCTCGCACCCCCAGTTGCGGGAGAATGTGAAGGAGGAGATGTTGACAGGTCGCGTTCCGCTTGACTTGACAATTTTGTCACCAGCAGGTCTTTCAACCCCAGGAGACCTGTGTCTGCCGGAAAGAGAGATCCAAGGTAGGCTTTAAATCTAGGATCGAGCACGGTGGCCAAAATGTAGTGCTCTGATTTCAACAGATTGACCACCCGTGAATCCTTGTTAAGCGAATTAAGGGCTGCATCCACAAGTCCCACATGCCTAGCGGAATCGCTCCCTTTTAGCTCCTTCTTCAATGCCTCCAGCTTCTTCTGCAAAAGCCTGATGAGGGGAATGACCTGACTCAGGCTGGCAGTGTCTGAACTGACTTCACGTGTGGCAAGTTCAAAGGGCATCAGAACCTTGCACAACGTTGAAATCATTCTCCACTGCACTTGAGACAGGTGCATTCCACCTACTATATCGTGCTCAATTGTATAGGCTTGAATGGCCTTTTGCTGCTCCTCCAACCTCTGAAGCATATAGAGGGTTGAATTCCACCTCGTTACCACTTCTTGCTTCAGATGATGGCAGGGCAGGTTCAGTAGTTTTTGGTGGTGCTCCAGTCTTCTGTACGTGGTGCCTGTACGCCGAAAGTGTCCCGCAATTCTTCTGGCCACCGACAGCATCTCTTGCACGCCCCTGTCGTTTTTTAAAAAATTCTGCACCACCAAATTCAAGGTATGTGCAAAACATGGGACGTGCTGGAATTTGCCCATATTTAATGCACACACAATATTGCTGGCGTTGTCCGATGCCACAAATCCACAGGAGAGTCCAATTGGGGTAAGCCATTCCGCGATGATCTTCCTCAGTTGCCGTAAGAGGTTTTCAGCTGTGTGCGTATTCTGGAAAGCGGTGATACAAAGCGTAGCCTGCCTAGGAAAGAGTTGGCGTTTGCGAGATGCTGCTACTGGTGCCGCCGCTGCTGTTCTTGCGGCGGGAGTCCATACATCTACCCAGTGGGCTGTCACAGTCATATAGTCCTGACCCTGCCCTGCTCCACTTGTCCACATGTCCGTGGTTAAGTGGACATTGGGTACAACTGCATTTTTTAGGACACTGGTGAGTCTTTTTCTGACGTCCGTGTACATTCTCGGTATCGCCTGCCTAGAGAAGTGGAACCTAGATGGTATTTGGTAACGGGGGCACACTGCCTCAATAAATTGTCTAGTTCCCTGTGAACTAACGGCGGATACCGGACGCACGTCTAACACCAACATAGTTGTCAAGGACTCAGTTATCCGCTTTGCAGTAGGATGACTGCTGTGATATTTCATCTTCCTCGCAAAGGACTGTTGAACAGTCAATTGCTTACTGGAAGTAGTACAAGTGGGCTTACGACTTCCCCTCTGGGATGACCATCGACTCCCAGCGGCAACAACAGCAGCGCCAGCAGCAGTAGGCGTTACACGCAAGGATGCATCGGAGGAATCCCAGGCAGGAGAGGACTCGTCAGAATTGCCAGTGACATGGCCTGCAGGACTATTGGCATTCCTGGGGAAGGAGGAAATTGACACTGAGGGAGTTGGTGGGGTGGTTTGCGTGAGCTTGGTTACAAGAGGAAGGGATTTACTGGTCAGTGGACTGCTTCCGCTGTCACCCAAAGTTTTTGAACTTGTCACTGACTTATTATGAATGCGCTGCAGGTGACGTATAAGGGAGGATGTTCCGAGGTGGTTAACGTCCTTACCCCTACTTATTACAGCTTGACAAAGGGAACACACGGCTTGACACCTGTTGTCCGCATTTCTGGTGAAATACCTCCACACCGAAGAGCTGATTTTTTTGGTATTTTCACCTGGCATGTCAACGGCCATATTCCTCCCACGGACAACAGGTGTCTCCCCGGGTGCCTGACTTAAACAAACCACCTCACCATCAGAATCCTCCTGGTCAATTTCCTCCCCAGCGCCAGCAACACCCATATCCTCCTCATCCTGGTGTACTTCAACACTGACATCTTCAATCTGACTATCAGGAACTGGACTGCGGGTGCTCCTTCCAGCACTTGCAGGGGGCGTGCAAATGGTGGAAGGCGCATGCTCTTCACGTCCAGTGTTGGGAAGGTCAGGCATCGCAACCGACACAATTGGACTCTCCTTGTGGATTTGGGATTTCAAAGAACGCACAGTTCTTTGCGGTGCTTTTGCCAGCTTGAGTCTTTTCAGTTTTCTAGCGAGAGGCTGAGTGCTTCCATCCTCATGTGAAGCTGAACCACTAGCCATGAACATAGGCCAGGGCCTCAGCCGTTCCTTGCCACTCCGTGTGGTAAATGGCATATTGGCAAGTTTACGCTTCTCCTCCGACAATTTTATTTTAGGTTTTGGAGTCCTTTTTTTACTGATATTTGGTGTTTTGGTTTTGACATGCTCTGTACTATGCCATTGGGCATCGGCCTTGGCAGACGACGTTGCTGGCATTTCATCGTCTCGGCCATGACTAGTGGCAGCAGCTTCAGCACGAGGTGGAAGTGGATCTTGATCTTTCCCTAATTTTGGAACCTCAACATTTTTGTTCTCCATATTTTAATAGGCACAACTAAAAGGCACCTCAGGTAAACAATGGAGATGGATGGATTGGATACTAGTATACAATTATGGACGGGCTGCCGAGTGCCGACACAGAGGTAGCCACAGCCGTGAACTACCGCACTGTACTGTGTCTGCTGCTAATATATAGACTGGTTGATAAAGAGATAGTATACTCGTAACTAGTATGTATGTATAAAGAAAGAAAAAAAAACCACGGTTAGGTGGTATATACAATTATGGACGGGCTGCCGAGTGCCGACACAGAGGTAGCCACAGCCGTGAACTACCGCACTGTACTGTGTCTGCTGCTAATATATAGACTGGTTGATAAAGAGATAGTATACTCGTAACTAGTATGTATGTATAAAGAAAGAAAAAAAAACCACGGTTAGGTGGTATATACAATTATGGACGGGCTGCCGAGTGCCGACACAGAGGTAGCCACAGCCGTGAACTACCGCACTGTACTGTGTCTGCTGCTAATATATAGACTGGTTGATAAAGAGATAGTATACTCGTAACTAGTATGTATGTATAAAGAAAGAAAAAAAAACCACGGTTAGGTGGTATATACAATTATGGACGGGCTGCCGAGTGCCGACACAGAGGTAGCCACAGCCGTGAACTACCGCACTGTACTGTGTCTGCTGCTAATATATAGACTGGTTGATAAAGAGATAGTATACTCGTAACTAGTATGTATGTATAAAGAAAGAAAAAAAAACCACGGTTAGGTGGTATATACAATTATGGACGGGCTGCCGAGTGCCGACACAGAGGTAGCCACAGCCGTGAACTACCGCACTGTACTGTGTCTGCTGCTAATATATAGACTGGTTGATAAAGAGATAGTATACTCGTAACTAGTATGTATGTATAAAGAAAGAAAAAAAAACCACGGTTAGGTGGTATATACAATTATGGACGGGCTGCCGAGTGCCGACACAGAGGTAGCCACAGCCGTGAACTACCGCACTGTACTGTGTCTGCTGCTAATATATAGACTGGTTGATAAAGAGATAGTATACTCGTAACTAGTATGTATGTATAAAGAAAGAAAAAAAAACCACGGTTAGGTGGTATATACAATTATGGACGGGCTGCCGAGTGCCGACACAGAGGTAGCCACAGCCGTGAACTACCGCACTGTACTGTGTCTGCTGCTAATATATAGACTGGTTGATAAAGAGATAGTATACTCGTAACTAGTATGTATGTATAAAGAAAGAAAAAAAAACCACGGTTAGGTGGTATATACAATTATGGACGGGCTGCCGAGTGCCGACACAGAGGTAGCCACAGCCGTGAACTACCGCACTGTACTGTGTCTGCTGCTAATATATAGACTGGTTGATAAAGAGATAGTATACTCGTAACTAGTATGTATGTATAAAGAAAGAAAAAAAAAACCACGGTTAGGTGGTATATACAATTATGGACGGGCTGCCGAGTGCCGACACAGAGGTAGCCACAGCCGTGAACTACCGCACTGTACTGTGTCTGCTGCTAATATAGACTGGTTGATAAAGAGATAGTATACTACTAATATTATATATACTGGTGGTCAGGTCACTGGTCACTAGTCACACTGGCAGTGGCACTCCTGCAGCAAAAGTGTGCACTGTTTTAATATAATATTATGTACTCCTGGCTCCTGCTATAACCTATAACTGGCACTGCAGTAGTGCTCCCCAGTCTCCCCCACAATTATAAGCTGTGTGAGCTGAGCAGTCAGACAGATATATAATATATATTATATAGATGATGCAGCACACTGGCCTGAGCCTGAGCAGTGCACACAGATATGGTATGTGACTGACTGAGTCACTGTGTGTATCGCTTTTTTCAGGCAGAGAACGGATATATTAAATAAACTGCACTGTGTGTCTGGTGGTCACTCACTATATAATATATTATGTACTCCTGGCTCCTGCTATAACCTATAACTGGCACTGCAGTAGTGCTCCCCAGTCTCCCCCACAATTATAAGCTGTGTGAGCTGAGCAGTCAGACAGATATATATAATATTATATATAGATAATAGATGATGCAGCACACTGGCCTGAGCCTGAGCAGTGCACACAGATATGGTATGTGACTGAGTCACTGTGTGCTGTGTATCGCTTTTTTCAGGCAGAGAACGGATTATAAATAAAACTGGTGGTCACTATCAGCAAAACTCTGCACTGTACTGAGTACTCCTAATGCTCCCCAAAATTAGTAAATCAAGTGTCTCTCTAATCTATTCTAAACGGAGAGGACGCCAGCCACGTCCTCTCCCTATCAATCTCAATGCACGTGTGAAAATGGCGGCGACGCGCGGCTCCTTATATAGAATCCGAGTCTCGCGATAGAATCCGAGCCTCGCGAGAATCCGACAGAGTCATGATGACGTTCGGGCGCGCTCGGGTTAACCGAGCAAGGCGGGAAGATCCGAGTCGCTCGGACCCGTGAAAAAAAACATGAAGTTCTGGCGGGTTCGGATTCAGAGAAACCGAACCCGCTCATCTCTAGCCTAACGTGAAGTAAACCGGAGCCTCCGCTGTAGGTACCCGGCAACCAGGGCTCGGGAGTGCACAGCGCCGCTGGGGAGAGCTGGAGCTGCAGCAGTGAATGTCACTAGACATTTACCACCGCTGCTGCCCTTGATGTCTTCACTTTTTACCTCATAAAAAGCTTTTCTCAGGGCTGCTTGGAGCAGCCCCTCTGTTAAGTGCCTGCTTACTGCAGCACCAACTGACAAACTGAGCTACTGTGCTGGGAGGCGGGGTGATATAGGAGGCGGCGCTGTGCATTCTGGGAACAGTCAAAGCTTTGAGCCTGTTGGTGCCTCGGATCAAGATCCTACTCTACACCCCATTGTCCAGACTTGTGGAGCCCAGTGTACCCCGCAGTAGAAAAGTCCTTACACCAGCAATAATCATAGTACATATATTTTATTCTTAAGTGATCCATGTGTAGAAATGTGATGTGTTGACCTGCCCTGCTGTTACTCTATCCCCAATGCAGCTGACTCGTAGCCTCTTTCCTAAAAGAGCCATAGCACCCTCCGGATGTTCCTGAGAGTAATGACTTGCCATGTCCTGAATTGTATTGACCCATGGGAGAGAGCTTCCACCACTCAAGGTCTCCATCTAAGGATTGAGATTGTGGAAGAGCACTAAGTTCACAGTACTAAGGGGGTCATTCCGAGTTGTTCGCTCGGTAAATTTCATCGCATCGCAGCGATTTTCCGCTTAGTGCGCATGCGCAATGTTCGCACTGCGACTGCGCCAAGTAAATTTGCTACGAAGTTAGGTATTTTACTCACGGCTTTTTCTTCGTTCTGGTGATCGTAATGTGATTGACAGGAAGTGGGTGTTTCTTGGCGGAAACAGGCCGTTTTATGGGCGTGTGAGAAAAAACGCTACCGTTTCTGGGAAAAACGCGGGAGTGGCTGGAGAAACGGAGGAGTGTCTGGTCGAACGCTGGGTGTGTTTATGACGTCAAACCAGGAACGACAAGCTCTGAACTGATCGCAGATGCCGAGTAAGTGTGGAGCTACTCAGAAACTGCACAGAGATGTATTTTGGCAATATTGCGAATCTTTCGTTCACAATTTTACTATGCTAAGATTCACTCCCAGTAGGCGGCGGCTTAGCGTGTGCAAAGCTGCTAAAAACGGCTTGCGAGCGAACAACTCGGAATGACCCCCTAAGTTAATTACTCACTAATGTTTCCAGACTGATGGAACACAATATCCCTGAAGCTCATCTCCAGCCACTGTGGAGCTAGCCCTAGTGGGAGAATGCAAGGAGAAGGGCCCCAAATTCCCCATCATCCTCATACCATCTCCTCCATATTGAAAATAGTAAAGAGTCCTACATAAGAACAAGGCTGTCCAACACAAAAGTATGCTAAATGGAGAAATGACTGTAAAACAAGAGATGCTGGAAAACAATCTGGATTTCTTGGAATAGTAATGGCTGGGGAGTTATATTCCAATCAGACAGAAGCCATACATAGGAAACCATGATATTAGCTCCTAGGTACTGTATCTAGGTTATCACTGAATATCATAAAGTTAGTGATATTAAAAGTTACAGATCATATCAACAATTATCTAATGCAGTGCACTAACGAGAATATGTAACCATGAGGCTCATTCAAGTGCAGTTACGAAGCGGCTATTGGACCCTATGCAGGTTCAGTTACAGATTCTGCTAAAAAGCAGAAACTGCTACTGAGTACGATTACATGCTGGGGGCCGCCCAACATAGGGTAAGGCCACCCAGCATGCAAAGTCCCTCCCAGCAATGCGATTGCAATTCAATTGTGATCGCATCACAGAACGAGAAATTAGGGATAACCCCCTGCATATGCAGCGCCGCCACCTTTCTCTTCGGATCGGCTGCGTTGTCTGGACCACTCTCAGAAGATAACGTGTTTACGTCCCCCCAACGGCTGCCACTGTCAATGACAGTGCAATCACATCCTTCAGGGATGTAATCGCACTGTATAGGTCCGCGCTGCAGCTGATGCACGTGTGCAAACTGCCGAAAATCGCCCGTTTGCGATTTTCGGTAATCAACAATCCAAGCTGAATGAGGACCATTGTATGCACATTGGTCAATGTTTTCTTACTGCACACATGCAGTGAGTGAATTGCGATTTCACTTGCATCAAAAAATGAGTCACAGGCGTGGCCTGGAGGCTGATCAAGCAGGCTGTGCTTTCTATGAGCTCCCAGGGACCTGGGAGTTTTTACAACTTAAAACAGCCTCCCCACGCTTGTTTCCTGATTTAAAAGCCCTGTACTGCTTCATCTATTAGTTGACATAGCAGTGAGTTGGTGCTGCGGAGTCGGGGAGCCGGTTTCCTGGCTCCCGCGGATTGCGGCCTACTCACTGCCCTGAAGCCGGGGCTCGATTTGCGATCGTCCCCCCGCCGCGTGGAGTGTTCCCGAGGACGCCTTACCGTGAGTCCTGGACCTTGCCCTTGCCTTGAGCTTGCTCCAGCCAGCGCTGCAGAGTCCACCGAGCAGAGGGGGCGACTCGGGGCCCGACTGGAGCCGAGCCGGGAGCTCCGGAGTCACAGCGGCGGCCATCTTTGATAGTGGAAGGCGGAGGGAGAGAAGACGGAAACCCGGCGGAGGCAATCAGCGGCGTCCGGGTGTATCTATCCTGCCGCGCCGTCCTGCCTGAGGTAACCACCCTCCCCCTCTTCCCCCCCTCACGATCTCAGTACAGACGTGCGCACTGCGCTGCTGCGGGCGGACCGACGGCTCGGCTGCCGCCCTCCCTCGCTGGGAACAGCGGTTTTTTGGGGGTGGCCCCCCTGTGCTCCTGAGGGCTCCCCCTACTGCCTCACTGCTCCCACCACACCCCACATAGCCACTCCCCGCCCCCTGTGGTGAATACTGTCTGGCCGGGTGCCTTTTAGCCCCGGGCCATTTATAACGCCCTATACTGCCCCTCCGAGCACTGATAAGGCCCTACCAGGGTCTACACAGGCCAGATTTACGCGGGCCCTTTTGCCCTGCTCCGTGCTAGGCCAGACAACCTCCCAGGGTCACACTATAGACCCCTCCCCCCGGGTGAAATATACTTAGACAGCTTACTCTTGCTTCCGACTGCCAGAACCCTTCCCATTCATAGAGGCCCTTCCTTCCTGGTTTCTCCCCTTTGCTGACTGGCGCTCCGTCCCCCCTCAGTGCATCCTGCGGCTCTGTCCTTAGCTGCCAATGTTGCTGCTCCACACTGACATGCACTGCCCTGAGCTCTTGTTCTCTACTATTCTACCTGGGGCCACCTGATGGCCATCTGAGACCAGGCCACGGGGAGTGACCGCTCCCCAGGAGCTATGCTGTTGTATGTATCTTGCTGATCCTGACACATCCTGAGCTACTTGCAAACACCCTCCTCACTGTCCCCCCGGAATATGGGAAGTACCTCGAAATCCTCTAGGTGGAGCAACAACAACCAACCTCAAAAAGTCACGAGGTCTCAAGTGGACCTGAGGCCCTTCCTTCACCCCACGACCTCCCCACAGATGGAGAACAACTCCTCCCCCGCCCCCCGACCTCTCCCTCTGCTTCCTCGATTTCGAATCCGGCTGATTATATGGCTGACCTTCATGAGGTCCCTTCCTACTAAGCAAGACCTTCAAGACACTATTAGGACTGAGCTTGCCTCCATCAAAAGCGACATTTCACACCTGTCTGACCGCGTGGTGACTCTGGAAGAAGACCAAGAGGCTAGCGCTCTGTCCTTGCTCAATCCAAGGAAATCCGGGCTTTGCAGTCCAGAATGACGGATATTGACAACAGGGGCAGGCGGAACAACATCCGCGTCCGTGGTCTCCCGGAGGAAGTTCCCCAATCTGGGCTAGTGGACGCTCTGACCAAGATATTTAACGAACTCTTGAATAAGGATTCGGATAACGTTATCACTTTTGACAGAGCTCATAGAGCCCTTCGGCCGAGAGGCCTCTCCACCGACCGGCCTCGTGATGTCATTTGCCGGCTCCATTACTTCGCCCAGAAAGAGGAAATTATGTCCAAGGCTAGGCAATTGGATGGTATCGACTTCAATGGCTGTGATATAAGCCTCTATCAAGACCTTTCTTGGTACACACTCCAGCAGCGGAAATCCTTGAAGCCCCTAACGGACGAACTACAAAAACGCCAGCTACGTTACCGTTGGGGTTTCCCTTTTAACCTCCAAGCCTGTTCCTCTAGGAAATGGTACACCCTATCTTCCCACGCAGACCTCATCCCGTTCTGCTCCTAACTAGGTCTACCTCCATTGTCCATTCCGGATTGGGAGTTTCCTCTTCCTGATGTTCCTCTCCCTAAGCGGGCTCCTAGCTCACAACCATGGCATGAGGTTCAGGGCGCCAAGAAACGAGCCCAGTCAACTACTTCTCCCTCCAAGACCAATTTGCTGTAGATGACCCTTCTGAACGATATTGTTGTTCCTGCTCTTTTTTCCTCCTACAGAAACTCTTGCTGATAACGCAAAGTTGGAGGGTATTTTTTCTTTTTTGAAGGGTTCTCACACATGTTAACTGAAAACTCCTAGCTGTTTACGGAGGTTATTGATGACTGGTTAATTTGTTTGATCATGTTGGCCGGTGGGGGAAAGGGCTGTGGACTTTTCTGCTGCCCATGTCCCCCACTGGCCTCTTTTCTTAATGTAGGATTTTTTCCTCTCTTTTTGTGTCAGTTTTAAACATGTTTTTTTATCATGGTTCCTGTTGCGGTTCACTCCCGCTCCCCCCATTACACCCGCCTTTGGCTCTATGCCGGTAGGGAGGCTGACGGTAATACGGTTCAGTCTCTCTCCTGTGGGTCTTTTGCTGATCTTATTACATTGTTTTTGTATTTCTTTCTTCTTTGTCTCTTTTTCCATGCTTGTTCTTCCTTCTCCCCCTTCTCTTTCCCTCCACTTTCAGATTTATGGGAATTCGTTTTACTTCATTCAACCATGAGTGTCCCGGGGAAGATTAAAGTGCTGTCCCTCAATGCGCGTGGTCTCAACATGCCGGAGAAGAGATCTAGCCTTCTACGTCTGTTGAGATCTGAAAGAGCAGATGTTGCGTTAGTGCAGGAGACCCATTTTAGGGTTGGAATTCGTAACCCCTCTCTTACCAGTCACTACCTCCCGGCAGCGTACTACTGTAACACCCCAGGTAGCAAATCCAAGGGAGTGGCTATTGTTTTCTCCAGGGACTTGCGTGTTTCGGACGTTACCGTACATAGGGTAGTACTGAGTAGGCTCCTTCTTTTGACTTGCAAAATGTTTGAGCAAATGTTCACTTTTGCAGTGATTTATGCCCCGAACCAGGCCCAACTGTCTTTCTTCAATTCCCACCTCCCGAGGTTAGACTCTCTATTCCAGGGTGTCACTGTTTTAGGTGGTGATTTCAACTGGACATTGGACCCCAGCACTGACACGTCATCCCAAACCTCTAGATTTGTTGCATCCAAATATCGCCATGTTAAACGCCTACTTCACACACAACTAGCTGACTCCTGGAGAACCCTTAACCCCTCAGGACGTGACTACTCCTTTTATTCACACCCTCACCGGGTTTACTCCCATATTGATTACTTATTCCTTAGCCATAGACATCTCCCGCTTCTCATAGATGCCATTATTGGCTCTATCACCTGGTCTGACCACGTCCCAGTGACTTTGACTTTGGCCCTCCCTCATGGTCCCCATAAACAATGGACCTGGAGACTCAATGAGTCCCTTCTCTACGATACACTCTGTAAGGACGCCTTAGATAAGGCCCTAGACGATTATATTGCCACGAATGTTACAGATGATGTCTCCCACCTCACTGTGTGGGAGGCACATAAATGTGTCCTCCGCAGCAAATTTATACAACTGGGCACTTATAAAAAGAAACAGAAGCAATCTCTGATCTCACGACTTCTACTTAAGATTCATGCCCTCGAGACATCTCACAAATTATCACTGTCAGACGCAACCCTTGTAGAATTGTCGGAAGCCCGCTCACAGCTGAATAAACTCCTCTCTGACAATATAATTTATTCTATCCGTAAATGTAAACGGAAATACTATCAATGGGGCAATAAGCCTGGCCGAGTCCTGGCTCACACTATACGTGCCCAACACTCGGCTTCGTTTATTAGTTTAGTGAAGGACAACAGAGGGATCCCCAAATTCAAATCACCTGAGATTGGGGCTTGCTTTCCTCGATTTTACGCCTTACTTTATAACCTAGAGAGTGCTCCCTCAGATATAGATCCCCGCCTTTCACTCCAAAAAATAAGGGACTATCTGAAGTTCATTGACTACCCTGTCCTCCCACCCTCGAAGCTCAGTATACTAGAAGCCCCTTTCACAGCCCAAGAGCTAGACCAAGCCATCTCCTCTATGCCGTTGGGAAAAAGTCCTGGCCCTGACGGATTCACTATTGCATACTATAAGGTGTTTAAGGATAGGTTGCTCCCTCTTCTCCTTCGAGCGTTTAATTCAATTGCATCTGGCTCTCATTTCTCCCGTGATTCTCTGGAGGCCCATGTTTCGGTGATACCGAAACAGGGCAAAGACCCTTCAGTCTGCTCCAGCTACAGACCCATTTCCCTCCTCAACGTAGATCTCAAAATCTACACGAAGATTTTGGCGAATAGATTGAGTGCGCTGATCCCCCTCTTGGTTCATAATGACCAGGTAGGTTTTGTGGTTGGACGGGAGGCCAAAGACAACACAACCAAAATCCTCAACCTCATCCATTTAGCATCCCACAGTACTACCCCTACTATTCTACTCTCTACTGACGCCGAAAGGCATTTGATAGGGTCAGTTGGAAATTTATGGAATCCATTTTGGAGCATATAGGCTTAGGTCCCAATGCACTTACTTGGATAATGGCCCTGTATGACTCCCCGACGGCAAGGGTCCACGTAAATGGCACCCTGTCTGACCCATTCACCATAAGCAACGGTACTAGGCAAGGCTGCCCATTATCTCCTTTGATTTTTGTGCTATGTATTGAGGCGTTGGCCAGGTCTATTCGGGCCAATCAAGCCATCAGGGGTTTTACCATAGGTGATGGAGAATATAAGCTAGCCTTGTTTACAGACGACCTCTTGGCCATCGTATCCCATCTAACTGACTCCCTTCCACACCTAATGAAAGAAATGGATCTATTTGGACAGCTTTCCAATTTTAAAATTAATTATGCTAAATCTAGTGCTCTTAACATTTCCGCCCCTGCGGACTCCGTCACGGACCTTAAACGCTCTTTCCCTTTCTCGTGGCAATCTTCCCACATAACTTATCTTGGTGTTAAGTTGACCGCTAACGAGTCCCAGTTGTTCCCACTGAATTATTTGCCTCTCTTGCAAACGATTCGGAATGACTACTCTAGATGGAATATGAAATATCTATCCTGGTTTGGGAGGATAAACATAGTTAAGATGAACACCCTCCCTAAATTATTATATGTAATGCAGACCCATCCGATTTGCATCCCGGAGTCCTGGTTCCGATCTGTTTCACTTTTGATCCAGCAGTTTGTTTGGCAGCGGAGGAGGCCTAGGCTTAAACGCTCCCAGTTGACCAAATCGATTGCGAGTGTTGACCTTCAACTTCCTGATATAAAAAATTACTACCATGCCATCCTTTTGAGTAGAATTATAGACTGGACGAGACACTGTGAGCTTAA
Organism: Pseudophryne corroboree; assembly: GCF_028390025.1. Classification (NCBI taxonomy): domain Eukaryota; kingdom Metazoa; phylum Chordata; class Amphibia; order Anura; family Myobatrachidae; genus Pseudophryne; species Pseudophryne corroboree. Next base: position 323,298,065 of record NC_086452.1, on the reverse strand, counting down.
ACAATGGGTGGAACTGTACGTACAGCAATTCCCAGAAATATTTCCTTGGCTCCTGTTCCTTGTGCAAGGTTCTGCAACCCTTTGAACTTGCCACACGTGAAGTCAGTTCAGACACTGCCAGCCTGAGTCAGGTCATTCCCCTCATCAGGCTTTTGCAGAAGAAGCTTGAGACATTGAAGGATGAGCTAAAACAGAGCGATTCCGCTAGGCATGTGGGACTTGTGGATGGAGCCCTTAATTCGCTTAACCAGGATTCACGGGTGGTCAATCTGTTGAAATCAGAGCACTACATTTTGGCCACCGTGCTCGATCCTAGATTTAAAACCTATGTTGTATCTCTCTTTCTGGCAGACACAAGTCTGCAGAGGTTCAAAGACCTGCTGGTGAGAAAATTGTCAAGTCAAGCGGAACGTGACCCGTCAACAGCTCCTCCTTCACATTCTCCCGCAACTGGAGGTGCGAGGAAAAGGCTAAGAATTCCGAGCCCACCCGCTGGCGGTGATGCAGGGCAGTCTGGAGCGAGTGCTGACATCTGGTCCGGACTGAAGGACCTGCCAACGATTACTGACATGTCGTCTACTGTCACTGCATATGATTCTGTCACCATTGAAAGAATACAGAAAGAACAAAATTAGAGACTTCAGTAGGCGTTATATGAGGTTCCATAAACACAGAAGGGAGTCAGTCAATCCAACCAGAGTGGATGTAATTTTCCTCAGATGTCTCTTTGGGTAATAAATTAAGCTGCTGTTTATATTCTGTGGACCCGGGGTTGTCCCGAGGAGGCTGGTTCTCTATCACTGCACGTGCACTTTTCCATCTGTGAGGATAACCTGCTGCTTGAATTTTAACTCCTGGACCCAGATGTTGGGTAGATATGCCAGTATTTATTTTTTATAATGTGAGTGCTACTTATTAAAGATATCGTTGTTTTAAAAAAAAGACGTTATTTGCACTATTGTATATTCTTTCTTTATTTGGTGGCACTGCTCTGGAAGATCACCCAGTAGAATCCATCTTCAAAAGAGAGACAGAATTATCTTTGGTCCTGGGAATTACTCACTATTGAGTGAGATACATGCCTTCATTTAATTTCTGGAATGTAAGTGCGTTTTTACACTATCTCTATATTATCAAAACATACAGGATTACACTATTATTGTTTCTTTCCTTTTTGGGTATATTCCGAATAAACTTCTAAAGGGAATCTATCTGGAAGGAATAAGAGAACCAAGAATCTTGGGGACTGTTTATATTACCCAAAGAGACATCTGAGGAAAATTACATCCACTCTGGTTGGATTGACTGACTCCCTTCTGTGTTTATGGAACCTCATATAACGCCTACTGAAGGCTCTAATTTTGTTCTTTCTGTATTTGTTTGAAGTTAGGTGTAACTTCTGAGAGACTTTTTGTGCTGTTTATGTGGGGTGTAGTGCGCTTATTCATATATCACTACCCTTTGTTACCATTGAAAGAATGGTGGAGGATTATATGAGTGACCACATCAAAGTAGGCACGTCAGACAGTCCGTACGTATACTGGCAGGAAAAAGAGGCAATTTGGAGGCCCTTGCACAAACTGGCTTTATTCTACCTAAGTTGCCCTCCCTCCAGTGTGTACTCCGAAAGAGTGTTTAGTGCAGCCGCTCACCTTGTCAGCAATCGGCGTACAAGGTTACTTCCAGAAAATGTGGAGAAGATGATGTTCATCAAAATGAATTATAATCAATTCCTCCGTGGAGACATTCACCAGCAATTGCCTCCAGAAAGTACACAGGGACCTGAGATGGTGGATTCCAGTGGGAACGAATTAATAATCTGTGAGGAGGGGGATGTACACAGTGAAAGGGGTGAGGAATCGGGGGATGATGATGAGGTGGACATCTTGCCTCTGTAGAGCCAGTTTGTTCAAGGACAGATTGATTGCTTCTTTTTTGTTGGGGGCCCAAAACAACCAGTCATTTCAGTAACAGTCGTGTGGCAGACCCTGTTGCTGAAATGATGGGTTTGTTAAAGTGTGCATGTCCTGTTTATACAACATAAGGGTGGGTGGGAGGGCCCAAGGACAATACCATCTTGCACCTCTTTTTTTCTTTCATTTTTCTTTGCATCATGTGCTGTTTGGGGACAATTTTTTTGAAGTGCCATCCTGCCTGACACTGCAGTGCCACTCCTAGATGGGCCAGGTGTTTGTGTCGGCCACTTGTGTCGCTTAGCTTAGTCACACAGCGACCTTGGTGCGCCTCTTTTTTTCTTTGCATCATGTGCTGTTTGGGGACAATTTTTTTGAAGTGTCATCCTGCCTGACACTGCAGTGCCACTCCTAGATGGGCCAGGTGTTTATGTCGGCCACTTGTGTCGCTTAGCTTAGCCATCCAGCGACCTCGGTGCAAATTTTAGGACTAAAAATAATATTGTGAGGTGTGAGGTGTTCAGAATAGACTGAAAATGAGTGGAAATTATGGTTATTGAGGTTAATAATAAGATTTTACTCACCGGTAAATCTATTTCTCGTAGTCCGTAGTGGATGCTGGGACTCCGTAAGGACCATGGGGATTAGCGGCTCCGCAGGAGACTGGGCACAACTAAAGAAAGCTTTAGGACTACCTGGTGTGCACTGGCTCCTCCCACTAAGACCCTCCTCCAGACCTCAGTTAGGATACTGTGCCCGGAAGAGCTGACACAATAAGGAAGGATTTTGAATCCCGGGTAAGACTCATACCAGCCACACCAATCACACCGTATAACTCGTGATACTATACCCAGTTAACAGTATGAAATATAACTGAGCCTCTCAACAGATGGCTCAACAATAACCCTTTAGTTAGGCAATAACTATAAACAAGTATTGCAGACAATCCGCACTTGGGATGGGCGCCCAGCATCCACTACGGACTACGAGAAATAGATTTACCGGTGAGTAAAATCTTATTTTCTCTGACGTCCTAAGTGGATGCTGGGACCCCGTAAGGACCATGGGGATTATACCAAAGTTCCCAAACGGGCCGGAGAGTGCCGATGACTCTGCAGCACCGAATGAGCAAACTCTAGGTCCTCCTCAGCCAGGGTATAAAACTTGTAGACTCTTACAAAAATGTTTTAACCCGACCAAGTAACAGCTCGGCAAAGTTGTAAAGCCGAGACCCCTCAGGCAGCCGCCCAAGAAGAGCCCACTTTCCTCGTGGAATGGGCTTTTACAGATTTAGGGTGCGGCAGTCCAGTCGCAGAATGTGCAAGTTGAATCGTGCTACAGATCCAGCGAGCAATCGTCTGCTTAGAAGCAGGAGCACCCAGCTTGTTGGGTGCATACAGGAGAAATAGCGAGTCAGTTTTCCTGACTCCAGCTGTCCTGGAAACATATACTTTTCAGGGCCCTGACTACGTCCAGTAACTTGGAATCCTCCAAGTCCCAAGTAGCCGCAGGCACCACAATAGGTTGGTTCACATGAAAAACTGATACCACCTTAGGAAGGAATTGGGAATAAGTCCTCAATTCCGCCTTATCCATATAAATACAGATAAGGGCTTTTGTATGACAAAGCCGCCAATTCTGATACACGCCTGGCCGACGCCAAGGCCCACAGAATGACCACTTTCCACGTGAGGTATTATAGCTCCACGGATTTAAGTGGCTCAACCCAATGCGACTTCAGGAAATCCAACACCACGTTGAGATCCCACGGTGCCACTGGAGGCACAAACGGGGGTTGACTATGCAGCACTCCCTTAACAAAAGTCTGAACTTCAGGCAGTGAAGCCAGTTCAATTTTGGAAGAAAATCGATAGAGACGAAATCTGGACCTTAATGGAACCCAATTTTAGGCCCATAGTCACCTCTGACTGTAGGAAGTGCAGAAATCGACCTAGCTGAAATTTCTCCTTTGGGACCTTCCTGGCCTCACCTTACGCAACATATTTCTGCCATATGCGGTGATAATGGTTTGCGTTTACTTCTTTCCTAGCTTTAAATAGCGTAGGGATAACTTCCTCCGGAATGCCCTTTTCCTTCAGGATCCGGCGTTCAACCGCCATGCCGTCAAACGCAGCCGCGGTACGTCTTGGAACAGACAGGCCCCCTGCTGCAGCAGGTCCTGTCTGAGCGGCAGAGGCCATGGGTCCTCTGAGATCATTTCTTGGAGTTCTGGTTACCAAGCTCTTCTTGGCCAACCCGGAACAATGAGTATAGTTCTTACTCCTCTCCTTCTTATTATTCTCATTACCCTGGGTAAGAGAGGCAGAGAAGGGAACACATACACCGACTGGTACACCCACGGTGTTACCAGAGCGTCCACAGCTATCGCCTGAGGGTCCTTGACCTGGCGCAATATCTTTGTAACTTTTAGTTGAGGCGGGACGCCATCATGTCCACCTGTGGCCTTTCCCAACGGTGTACAATCATTTGGAAGACTTCTGGATGAAGTCCCCACTCTCCCGGGTGGAGGTCGTGTCTTCTGAGAAAGTCTGCTTCTCAGTTGTCCACTGCGGGAATGAACACTGCTGACAGTGCTAACACATGATTTTCCGCCCATCGGAGAATCCTTGTGGCTTCTGCCATCGCCATCCTGCTTCTTGTGCCGCCCTGTCGGTTTACATGAGCGACCGCCGTGATGTTGTCTGACTGGATCAGCACCGGCCGGTGTTGAAGCAGGGGTCTAGCCTGACTTAGGGCATTGTAAATGGCCCTTAGTACCAGAATATTTATGTGTAGGGAAGTCTCCTGACTTTTCCATAGCCGTGGAAGTTTCTTCCCTGTGTGACTGCCCCCCAGCCTCGAAGGCTGGCATCCGTGGTCACCAGGACCCAGTCCTGTATGCTGAATCTGCGGCCCCCTAGAAGATGAGCACTCTGCAGCCACCACAACAGCGACACCCTGGCCCTTGGAGACAGGGTTATCCGCCGATGCATCTGAAGATGCGACCCGGACCACTTGTCCAACAGATCCCACTGGAAAATCCTTGCATGGGACCTGGCGAATGGAATTTCTTCGTAAGAAACTACCATCTTTCCCAGGGCTCGCGTGCATTGATGCACCGACACCTGTATACGTATTAGGAGGTCTCTGTCTAGAGACGACAACTCCTTGGACTTCTCCTACGGGAGAAACCCTTTTTATCCTGTTCTGTGTCCAGAACCATACCCAGGAACAGTAGACGCGTCGTAGGAACCAGCTGCGACTTTGGAATATTCAGAATCCAGCCGTGCTGTTGTAGCACTTCCCGAGATAGTGCTACTCCGACGAACAACTGTTCCCTGGACCTCGCCTTTATAAGGAGATCGTCCAAGTACGGGATAATTATTTCGGCCATTACCTTGGTAAATACCTCGGTGCCGGGGACAGACCAACGGCAACGTTTGGAATTGGTAATGACAATCCTGTACCACAATTTTGAGGTACTCCTGGTGAAGAGGGTAAATAGGGACATACAGGTAAGCATCCTTGATGTCCAGTGATACCACGAAATTCTCCAGGCTTGCAATAACTGCCCTGAGCGATTCCATTTTGAACTTGAACCTTCGTATATAAGTGTTCAAGGCTTTCAATTTTAGAATGGGTCTCACCGAACCGTCTGGTTTCGGTACCACAACATTTTGGAATAGTAACCCCGGCCTTGTTGAAGGAGGGGTACCTTGATTTCACCTGCTGGAAGTACAGCTTGTGAATTGCCGCCAGTACTACCTTTCTCCGAGGGCAGCAGGCAAGGCTGATGTGAGGTAACGGCGAGGGGGAGTCGCCTCGAACTCCAGCCTGTATCCCTGTGATACTATTTGCAGAACCTAGGGATCCACCTGTGGGCAATCCCACTGGTCCCTGAAGTTCCCGAGACGCGCCCCTACCGCACCTGTCTCCACCTGTGGAGCCCCAGCGTCATGCGGTGGACTCAGAGGAAGCGGGGGAAGATTTTTTATCCTGGGAACTGGCTGCTGGTGCAGCTTTTTCCTTCTTCCCTTGTCTCTGTGCAGAAAGGAAGCGCCTTTGACCCGCTTGCTTTTCTGAAGCCGAAAGGACTGTACCTGAAAATACGGTTCTTTCTTAGGCTGTGAGGAAACCTGAGGTAAAAAATTTTCTTCCCAGCTGTTGCTGTGGATACGAGGTCCCAGAGACCATCCCCAAACAATTCCTCACCCTTATAAGGCAGAATCTCCATGTGCCTTTTACAGGCAGCATCACCTGTCCACTGCCGGGTTTCTAATACCCTCCTGGCAGAATGGACATTGCATGAATTCTGGATGCCAGCCGGCAAATATCCCTCTGTGCATCCTTTATATATAAGACGACGTCTTTAATATGCTCTATGTTAGCAAAATATTATCCCTGTCTTAGAGTATTAATATTATCTGACAGGGTATCAGACCACGCTGCAACAGCACTATTTTTGCTGAGGCAATTGCAGGTCTCAGTATATAACCTGAGTGTGTATATACAGACTTCAGGATAGCCTCCTGCTTTTTATCAGCAGGCTCCTTCAAGGTGGCCGTATCCTAAGACGGCAGTGCCACCTTTTTTGACAAACGTGTGAGCGCCTTATCCACCCTAAGGGATATCTCCCAACGTGACCTATCCTCTGGCGGGAAAGGGTACGCCATCAGTAACTTTTTAGAAATTACCAGTTTCTTATCGGGGGAACCCACGCTTCTCTACACACTTCATTCATTCATCTGATGGGGGAACAAAACACTGGCTGCTTTTTCTCCCCAAAAATAAAACCCCTTTTATGTGGTACTTGGGTTCATGTCAGAAATGGGTAACACATTTTTCATTGCCGAGATCATGTAACGGATGTTCCTAGTGGATTGTGTATATGTCTCAACCTCGTCGACACTGGAGTCAGACTCCGTGTCGACATCTGTGTCTGCCATCTGAGGTAACGGGCGTTTTTTGAGCCCCTGATGGCCTTTGAGACGCCTGGGCAGGCGCGGGCTGAGAAGCCGGCTGTCCCACAGCTGCTACGTCATCCAGCCTTTTATGTAAGGAGTTGACATTGTCGGTTAATACCTTCCACCTATCCATCCACTCTGGTGTCGGCCCCACAGGGTGCGACATCCCATTTATCGGCCTCTGCTCCGCCTCCACGTAACCTTCCTCATCCAACATGTCGACACAGCCGTACCGACACACCGCACACACACAGGGAATGCTCTGACTGAGGACAGGACCCCACAAAGTCCTTTGGGGAGACAGAGAGAGAGTATGCCAGCACACACCAGAGCGCTATATAATGCAGGGATTAACACTATAACTGAGTGATTTTTCCCCCAATAGCTGCTTGTATACATATATTGCGCCTAAATTTAGTGCCCCCCCTCTCTTTTTAACCCTTTGAGCCTGAAAACTACAGGGGAGAGCCTGGGGAGCTGTCTTCCAGCTGCACTGTGAAGAAAAAATGGCGCCAGTGTGCTGAGGGAGAAGCCCCGCCCCTTTTTCGACTGACTTTTCTCCCGCTTTTTTATGGATTCTGGCAGGGGTAATTTATCACATATATAGCCCTGGGACTATATATTGTGATGATTTGCCAGCCAAGGTGTCTTATATTGCCCTCAGGGCGCCCCCCCCCCCCAGCACCCTGCACCCATCAGTGACCGGAGTGTGAGGTGTACATGAGGAGCAATGGCGCACAGCTGCAGTGCTGTGCGCTACCTTGGTGAAGACCGAAGTCTTCTGCCGCCGAATTTTCCGGACTCTTCATGCTTCTGGCTCTGTAAGGGGGACGGCGGCGCGGCTCTGGGAACGAACACCAAGGTCGGGTCCTGCGGTCGATCCCTCTGGAGCTAATGGTGTCCAGTAGCCTAAGAAGCCCAAACTACCACCTGTTAGGTAGGTTCGCTTCTTCTCCCCTTAGTCCCTCGCTGCAGTGAGTCTGTTGCCAGCAGATCTCACTGTAAAATAAAAAACCTAAATATACTTTCTTTCTAGGAGCTCAGGAGAGCCCCTAGTGTGCATCCAGCTCAGCCTGGGCACAAGAATCTAACTGAGGTCTGGAGGAGGGTCTTAGTGGGAGGAGCCAGTGCACACCAGATAGTCCTAAAGCTTTCTTTAGTTGTGCCCAGTCTCCTGCGGAGCCGCTAATCCCCATGGTCCTTACGGAGTCCCAGCATCCACTTAGGACGTCAGAGAAAATACTATGGGATCAAAATGACCCCCAAATTCTATGATTTAAGCTGTTTTTAAGGTTTTTTTGTAAAAAACACCCGAATCCAAAACACACCCGAATCCGACAAAAAAAATTTCAGGGAGGTTTTGCCAAAACGCGTCCGAATCCAAAACACGGCTGCGGAACTGAATCCAAAACTAAAACACAAAACCCGAAAAATGTCCGGTGCACATCACTACACAAGACACTGTACTAGTATTAGCAATGTAGTATTACTGAGCACCACAAGACAATGAGCAGTGATACTGAGCACTGATGATACTGAGCACTGATGATACTACGGAGAACTAACACTGAGCAGCACAACTAGCACAGGACACTGTACTAGTATTAGTAATGTAGTATTACTGAGCACCACAAAACAATGAGCAATGATAATGAGCACTGATGATAATGAGCACTGATGATACTGAGCACTGATGATACTGAGCACTGATGATACTACGAAGAATTGACACTGAGCAGCATGATTAGCACAAGACACTGTACTGGTATTAGTAATGTTGTATAACTGAGCACCACAAGACAATGATCAGTGATACTGAGCACTGATGATACTGAGCACTGATGATACTACGGTGAACTGACACTGAGCAGCACGATTAGCACAAGACATTGTACTAGTATTAGTAATGTAGTATTACTGAGTGCCACAAGACAATGAGCAGTGATACTGAGCACTGATGATACTGAGCACTGATGATACTACGGAGAACTGACACTGAGCAGCACGATGCAGCACAAAACACTGTACTAGTATTAGTGAGCAGCACAAAAGCACTCTGGAATTGTCACCCCCCCCCCCCCCCCCAAATACCACTGTGACCGGAATGATGATGAACGATACATAGTCACAGGACACGACTAGCACAGCACCCTACAGCAGCAAGATGCAGCACAAGAGAGAAACACTGTACTAGTATTACTGAGCAGCACAAAAGCTCTCTGGAATTGTCACCCCCCCCTTCCCCCAGATAACACTGTGACTGGAATGATGATGACCGATACACAGTCACAGGACACTACTACCAGAGCAGCCTACGGCAGCAAGATGCAGCACAAGAGAGACACTGTACTAGTATTACTGAGCAGCACAAAAGCACTCTGGAATTGTCACTCCCCCCCCCCCCCTCCCCCCAGATAACACTGTGACTGGAATGATGATGAACGATACACAGTCACAGGACACTACTAGCACAGCACCCTACAGCAGCAAGATGCAGCACAAGAGAGAGACACTGTACTAGTATTACTGAGCAGCACAAAAGCACTCTGGAATTGTCACTCCCCCCCCCCCCCTTCCGCCAGATAACACTGTGACTGGAATGATGATGACCGATGCAGTCACAGGACACTACTACCAGAGCAGCCTACGGCAGCAAGATGCAGCACAAGAGAGACACTGTACTAGTATTACTGAGCAGCACAAAAGCACTCTGGAATTGTCACTCCCCCCCCCCCCCCTTCCCCCAGATAACACTGTGACTGGAATGATGATGAACGATACACAGTCACAGGACACTATTAGCACAGCACCCTACAGCAGCAAGATGCAGCACAAGAGAGAGACACTGTACTAGTATTACTGAGCAGCACAAAAGCACTCTGGAATTGTCACTCCCCCCCCCCCCCTTCCCCCAGATAACACTGTGACTGGAATGATGATGACTGATGCAGTCACAGGACACTACTACCAGAGCAGCCTACGGCAGCAAGATGCAGCACAAGAGAGACACTGTACTAGTATTACTGAGCAGCACAAAAGCACTCTGGAATTGTCACCCCCCAGATACCACTGTGACTGGAATGATGATGACCGATGCAGTCACAGGGCACTACTACCAGAGCACCCTACAGACACTGTACTAGTATTACTGAGCAGCAATAAGCACTGATACTGAGCACTGATACTGAGATTTGACACTGAGAGAATGTAGCCACGTCCTCTCTGTACATTCTACAATGCACGAGTGAAAATGGCGGCGACGCGCGGATCTTTATATGGAATCTGAATCTTGCGAGAATCTGACAGCGGGATGATGACGTTTTGCCTCGTTCGGGTTTTCCGAGTCAGACGGGAACAACCGAGCCTGGCTCGGACCCGTGTTTGACACGTGAAGTTCGGTAGGGTTCAGTTCTCAGAGAACCGAACCCGCTCATCTCTAAATATTAGCATACCTGGCACACACAAATACACACAAGAGATCAATTATACTACCAGTATGTTTTTGTGGTGTGGGCGGGAAACTAAAGCACCAGGAGGAAATCCACACAAACATGGTAAGGTCATACAAAGTCTACATTCTAGAGGGTACTGAGGTAGTAAACAACATACTGTACTGTGATAAAATATGCTATCAAAACAAACACTGAAAGACACCCAATATTACCTATGTATTACACACCGCAGGGGGACGTCTTTAGTATTCCAGTTTTTAATCCAATGGGACTGAATAACACTTGGACAGTGAATACTTGCTCCTTGCAGAGCCGCAGTGCTGTAACTAGATATTTTAGCGCTGTGTGCAAGAAACGGCATCGGTGCCCTCCCCCTTATGCAAAAAATGTAGGGGTTTGGCTTCATGGGGAAGGGGTGTGGCCACAAAATAATACCAATTCATAGTACTGTGCACAGTAATCTCCATTATTCAAATTACGCCGCACAGTAGCGCCACTGCACCAGGTAGAGTCCCTTTTACACATTACGGCGGACAGATTCCCTTTTTACACATTACGGCAGACAGCGTCCCCTTTTTTACACATTACGGCAGATAGCGTCCCCCTTTTTACACATTGCGGCAGACAGCGTCCCCTTTTTACACAGTACGGCAGACAGTGTCCCCTTTTTACACATTACGGCAGACAGCGTCCCCTTTTTACACATTACGGCAGACAGCGTCCCCCTTTTTACACATTACAGCAGGATAGATAGACAGACAGACAGAACAGTTGATACTTACCATCTCTCCGCTGGCTCAGGCAGTCAGGCTCCTCGGTGCTGGCAGCTCCGGAGGCAGGGGAGAAGGAGGAGGAGGGAGGGGGACTCGGGAGCTACAGCAGCACAGGGTAATTGCTGGCAGCACCGCATGCAGCTGTCCCTCTCCTTCCGCATTGGCTGGCCACTGCCGCTGTGAATGCTGGGATGAGGGAAACGTTTCCCGGCATTCACAGCATCACCGGCCAGCCAATGCGGAAGGAGAGGGACAGCTGCAGCGGTGCAGCTACCAATTACACAGCGTTGCTACGGCTCCGGAGTCCCTCTCCTGCCCCCGGAGCTGCTTCTCTCCTCTCCTCCTCCGGCGCACACAGCACAGGTGGCTTGTAATGAGTCAAGACGAATGCGCTGTGTGCCAGGCACACTGGCACACACGTAGTTACGGCTCTGGTACACTACAACCCCCTATAAGCTACATCAAATCCCCCCATCTGGGAGGCAAAGCAGAGGTTGATACTGCTAACTGGGAGCATAGTGCACTTCTATAGCTTGTACGGTGCACAATACGTTAGTCGCAGCACTGCATGGCAAAGAAGAGAGTTTAAGATAGTAGCCAACATAGGAGAGATCCCAGGTACTGGAACTCACCCGCACAGCATCAGAGCCAGCAGCGGGCAGACAGGTAGGTGAGATACATTGCTCTGGGAGCTGTCTGCTGTCTCACTGGAGCAGCACAGCACTGCCGGTAAAAAACAAACAAACCCTGCTCCTCTGTAACTCCTTGGCGTCCCCTCAAATCCTACACCAAGGGGCGCATGCCCCCTTAGCCTTCCCCCTAGATACAGCCCTGAGTTTGGGTACGCACATGCATACACTATACAGTACATTCTATTGTGTTTCTTCAGTCACTATTATATCCATCAACCGATATTGGGACTTACTATACCATGATATGCTTTCTTATGTTCTCTTATTTTCATACAGTATATCACCTCTGAGACTGTGAACTGTGAGGACTTCGAGACGGACTGACACACTTAGGAAGCAAAAAGAGACTGAGTATAATTTAATATTTTTACTAATACTTCTGGGACATTTACTGAAGCGTCTTAAACCAGAGGAATTTAACTTTTTTGTACTCCCTGTATAAGTACTGTTGAGAGATATTTAGTGATCATGGAAGAGATAGACTCCTGAGTCATTTATGCTAGTGAAATTGAGTTACTTAATCTGGAAAGGACTGAGCAGAGGCGGAACTACCGCCAGTGCGACCAGTGCGTTGCACTGGGGCCCGCCTCTGTCCACGGGCCCAAAGCATGTAATGAGTCAAACTGACACATTACATGCCACTGTGTGCTGCGGGCAACCGCTGCCCGCAGCACACAGCCGCCCCGAGAGGGGAGGAGAGGAGCGCAGCGGACACGAGGGGAAGGAGGAGGAGGGAGCCGCAGCAGCACTGTTTCATTGGTTGAGACGCTGCTGCTGCTGTCCCTCTGCTTCACTATAGGCTGTCTTCTGCCGCAGTGAAGCGCATCCCAGCATTCACAGCGGCGGAGAACTGCCTATGGTGAAGGACTGGGACAGCAGCAGCAGCGCCTCCACCAGCTGCTGCGGCTCCCTCCTTCACCTCCCTCCTCCTCCTTCTCTCCTGCCCGGGAATCGTGATCTCTGCCAGAAGCTGCACCGAGGAGCCCGAGCCAGTAAGTATAATTCTTTCTTCTTTCTTTCTTTATGTGCAAAAAGGGGGACTGTCTGCCGTAATGTGTAAAAAGGGGGATATCTGCCTGCCGTAATGTGTAACAAGGGCACACTGTCTGCCGTAATGTGTAACAAGGGCACGCTGTCTGCCGTAATGTGTAACAAGGGCACGCCGTCTGCCGTAATGTGTAACAAGGGCACGTCGTCTGCCATAATGTGTAAAAAGGGCACGCCGTCTGCCGTAATGTGTAAAAAGGGGACGCTGTCTGCCGTAATGTGTAACAATGGTACGCTGTCTGCCGTAATGTGTAAAAAGGGCACGCTGTCTGCCGTAATGTGTAGAAAGGGGAATCTGTCCGCCGTAAGGTGTAAAAGGGTCTCTACCTGGTGTAGTGGTGCTACTGTGCGGCGTAATTTGAATAATGGAGACTACTGTGCACCGTTTTATGAATTGGTATTATTTTGTGGCCACACCCATTCCCCACAAAGCCACACCCCTATGTATTTTTGCGCGCACCTACGGCACGCACTGCCCCTGTTTTGCATGCAGGGGTGGGGCTCCGATGCCGTTCTTGCTCACAGTGCTAAAATGTCTAGTTACGGCACTGTTGCTAGGTATCCATTTCTCTGGCCCTGAGCAGGTCCCCCTCACCAGATCCTCTCCAGGGGTGAGGGGATGGACTTGGATGGGATGGGGGGGGGGGGCAAAGCATTTTGTCGCACCTGTGCCCACCGCTCGCTAGTTCCGCCACTGGGACTGAGGAATCCTTATTGCTAAGTAAGCTGTATTTGCTGAGAGACACTACAATATCTACGCTAGCTTCATCCTTTTTGAATAGGCTGAGTCAAAGTGACATTCTTACTAACCCAGGATTACTTGTGTTGGCATGTGCCATTCCCCATTGCAAAACTGTGGCAGAGCTCAATTTTCCGGTGAAGATTGCAACAACTTGGTTAGGGAAAGTTAGGAATTGAGGCCCTCATTCCGAGTTGATCGGTCGCAAGGCGAATTTAGCAGAGATACACACGCTAAGCCGCCGCCTACTGGGAGTGAATCTTAGCTTCTTAAAATTGCGACCGATGTATTCGCAATATTGCGATTACTAACTACTTAGCAGTTTCAGAGTAGCTCCAGACTTACTCTGCCTGTGCGATCAGTTCAGTGCTTGTCGTTCCTGGTTGACGTCACAAACACACCCAGCGTTCGCCCAGGCACTCCCACCGTTTCTCCGGCCACTCCTGCGTTTTTTCCGGAAACGGTAGCGTTTTCAGCCACACGCCCCTGAAACGCCGTGTTTCCGCCCAGTAACACCCATTTCCTGTCAATCACATTACGATCGCCGGAGCGAAGAAAAAGCCGTGAGTAAAAATACTTTCTTCATAGTAAAGTTACTTGGCGCAGTCGCAGTGCGAACATTGCGCATGCGTACTAAGCGGATTTTCACTGCGATGCGATGAAAAATACCGAGCGAACAACTCGGAATGAGGGCCTGAGTGACTGTCATTGTGAATGGTATTTTTCAGCACTCTTCTCATCACCACCTTATTGTTTAGTATTGAAATAGACAAATATCTGTGATTTGATTGTATTGATTTCTATCCCTGAATGATCCAATGTGATATGAAGTGTAGTTAATTGTCATCTCTTTATCTTACTTTTATGTCCTATTCTTCTTGTGATTATCTAATATTTTTGCAAATTATCCATTCATCATCCTCAATCCAGTGTTCATTGCGGCTCAACAAAAAGGCATCCTGTTGGAATTGCTGACTCACTCCTGTTTCGTATCAATCTATCCTACCTCTCTAAGGAAAGTACTACGAACAAAGGGTCTAATTAATACCTGAACACTGCTGCGGGCGATCAGGTACTAACTGCGCATGCGTATGTACCACAATGCACACGAGCGTCGGACAATAAAGGGCATCGCCGGTCAGCGACGAGATCATACCTCCCAACTTGTGAATCTCTGAAGAAGGGACCACTCATGCGGTGCCAGAAAGGGGACGTGGCCTATTGAAAATGGGGGGTGGCCTCACGTGAGTGATGCGATTGTGAGCCACACCTCCAATTTTCGTCACAGTGGGGGCATGGCCAGAGCTCTGGGAGCTGCTGGCCATGCCCCCAGTCCCTCTGCCTCACTGGAATAGACGCACGCATGCGCACAGCATCTATTCACTGCTGCTCTGCTCTAAACTGAGCATAGCAGCGAGTGATAGGGAGCCTCCCAACTGCCCCTTCCCCACCTCGGGACACTGCAGCCCGCGGGAGGGACAGTGGGACAGACCCCCAAAAACTTGACTGTCCTGCGAAAATCGGGACAGTTGGGAGGTATGGACGAGGTGCAAAAAATCCAATCAAACGGGCGTTCGCAAGGTGATTGACAGGAGGAAGCCATTTGTGGGTGGTAACTGACCTTTTATTGGAAGTGTCCAGAGAAAAGCAGGCGTGTCCAAGCGTTTTCAGGGAGGGTGTGTGACGTCAGCTCCAGCCCCGATCAACCTGTTTTGATCACACTGGTGGAGTAAGTCCTGGGCTGCGCAGAGACAGTACAAAGTGGATTTTTGCAGCTCAGCGTCCACTTGGGATAGCACTCTTGCACAGTGAAGTTACACCCCCCTGGAGGCGGTGATTATCTGAATGCAGGACAGCAAAGTTAACAGCCCAGCGATCAGGTCTGAATCACCCCCAAAGTACGAGGAAGAACATTTCAAGGGGAAAGGACTGTCACATAGCCACCCAACACCTGTGATACCTCTCTAAACCACTTAGACATACCCGCCAACCCCGGGGTGTTACACCAACACAAGCAAGTAACCCAGGCTTTTCTTCCATGAAACTGCAATAGACAAACATAAAACCATGCAGACGCAGTTTATCTTATTTGAGTATGAGTTAAATAGGAAGAGATTATTCTAATGATCTATTTTCAAAACAGAGAGCATTACAGCAACCTCTAGTGTCTGATATTGAACAAACAGATTTCTAGTGAACAATACAAGGAGCATTGTAGAGCTCTTAGAGATCATTATACAATACAGAAGGTATTTTTATGAGTGATATACAATACACATATTCTAGTCAGGGCTGTTTCTAGACAATTTGGCTCCCAGTGCGAGCATTAAAAAAATGCACCCCCCCATAGACATTAAAAAATGTGCCCCCCCCCACCATAGACATGAAAAAAAAAACTATTTTGCGCACCCCAAAGGTGCGCTACCAGTGAGGGAACATGGCCTCACTAAAATAAGTGTGCCAAATGCTGAATAAGACGTACCTTACACCCCTGCGACTACAGACCTCGGCCACCACTGGAAAAAATAAACCTTCCACCATATTAAGCCCCACACCGTAATGCCCCTTGCACCATATTATGCCATACACCGCAATGCTCGTGATACATTATGCCCTACAGTAAAGCTTCTAATTACTTTTAAATGACCTGCTTGTTGCCAGGGGTTTATGCGCTGAGTGTCATGCTTGTTGCCAGGGATTTCATGCGCTGGGTATCATGCTTGTTGCCAGGGGTTTCATGCGCTGGGTGTCATGCTCATTGCCAGGGGTTTCATGATCTGGGATCCATGCTAGTTGCCAAGGGGGATGCTCTTTGCCAAGGGGAATGCTTATTGCCAATGAGGTGTAAGTGTTGTCAAAGTCGAAAAACATTGAAGAACACACAGCACGTATAAACTGCACACACATGCCCACTGCGCGTGCACTTGTTCTGCCGTGCGTGCACATATCTGCAATTTGCGTATGGTCGCTCCCGCGGACCTGCGCATCGGCGCGTGGTATGGGTATTTACTGCAGAGTTTTTGTACGCATGGAGAGCCATCAAAACACATTACATATTTAATCCAAATAGTGCACAATGTACACATAGGGGTATATTTACTAAGGTCCCGATTTTGACCGAGATGCCATTTTTTCTTCAAAGTGTCATTTCGGTAATTTACTAAGCAAAAATCTCGGCAGTGATGAGGGCATTCGTAATATTTTGGAAGTCTTAGGAAAAAATCACGAATCAATACACCATCGGTCAAATACGCCTGCAATTTGGTAGAAATCGGTAATTTACTAAAAAGTGCAAATCACAAACACTGCCGACAATAGCCAAACACTGCCTTGCAGAAATACAATTCATGAAAAAGTGCTAAAAAAAACCAGACCTGCTTTTTTATCCCGTGTTTGGATAGGCATGCACGGATCCATGAGATCCGTGCATGTTTATCAGTGGGAAGGGGATGGGAAAGTGTTTATTTTTTAAAAAAAAATTGCGTAGGGGCCCCCCTTCTAAGCAAAACCAGCCTCGGGCTCTTTGAGCCGGTCCTGGTTGCAAAAATATGGGAAAAAAAATGATAGAGGTTCCCCCATATTTAAACAACCAGCACCGGGCTCTGCGCCTGGTCCTGGTTCCAAAAATACGGGGGACAAAAAGCGTAGGGGTCCCCCGTATTTCTGAAACCAGCACTGGGCTCCACTAGCCAGATACATAATGCCACAGCCGGGGGACACTTTTATATAGCTCCCGGCGGCCCTGGCATTACATAACCAACTAGTCACCCCTGGCCGGGGTACCCTGGAGGAGTGGGGACTCCTTCAATCAAGGGGTCCCCCCCCTCCAGCCACCCAAGGACCAGGGGTGAAGCACGAGGCTGTCCCCCCCATCCAAGGGCTGCGGATGGGAGGCTGATAGCCGTTGTGTAAAAAAATGAATATTGTTTTTAGTAGCAGTACTACAAGTCCCAGCAAGCCTCCCCGCAACATGGAGAAGAGGACCGACCCTCGTGTGAACATAAGGTAAGTATGTGTATATGGAGGTGTGTATGTATGCATTAAAGTTATACTTTCAAGGTGTGTGTCTTATGTTTTTATTGGGGTATTTTTTTAGTAGTAGTACTACAGGTACCAGCGGGCCCGGTTTTCCTCCGCATGCTGGTACTTGTGGTTCTCCAAGTACCAGCTTGCGGGGGAGGCTTGCTGGGACTTGTAGTACTGCTACTAAAAAACAATATTCATTTTTTTACACAACGGCTATCAGCCTCCCATCCGCAGCCCTTGGATGGGGGGGGACAGCCTCGGGCTTCACCCCTGGTCCTTGGGTGGCTGGAGGGGGGGGACCCCTTGATTGAAGGGGTCCCCACTCCTCCAGGGTACCCCGGCCAGGGGTG
Source organism: Pseudophryne corroboree (assembly GCF_028390025.1). Taxonomy (NCBI): domain Eukaryota; kingdom Metazoa; phylum Chordata; class Amphibia; order Anura; family Myobatrachidae; genus Pseudophryne; species Pseudophryne corroboree. The sequence continues at coordinate 323,280,109 of NC_086452.1, read as the reverse complement.
ACTAGTTGGTTATGTAATGCCAGGGCCGCCGGGAGCTATATAAAAGTGTCCCCCGGCTGTGGCATTATGTATCTGGCTAGTGGAGCCCGGTGCTGGTTTCAGAAATACGGGGGACCCCTACGCTTTTTGTCCCCCGTATTCTTGGAACCAGGACCAGGCGCAGAGCCCGGTGCTGGTTGTTTAAATATGGGGAAACCTCTATCATTTTTTTCTCCATATTTTTGCAACCAGGATCGGCTCACAGAGCCCGAGGCTGGTTTGGCTTAGGAGGGGGGACCCCACGCAATTTTTTTTATAAATTTAACACTGTTTTTTTTTTTAAACAAGGTGTACAATGAAGCCCAGCACGGATCTCTCAGATCCGGCCGAGATTCATTGTATTAAAGTCGGCAGTGTTTTACAAGTCACTCACGTAAAATACTGCCTAAAAAAACGAATGACATCGACATCGGTAAAACCGAAAATGCAGAATACGGCAGCTTAGTAAATTAGTCGTACTAAATTCAAAAAGTTGCATATTTACACTTTCGATGTCATTCGTGATTGAACTTTGACCTCAAACGGGAAAATACGAATTTTAGTAAATATACCCCATAGTCTCCTTGCACCACATCAGAAAGTTATAGCTGTTTAAATGGTTGCAGAACAAAGGGATTCACCTTTACAGGATAAGAGGGGACAGACTAAGGTTATAAGGTGGTATTTGGTATCCAGCTGTAGGGTATTTTAAGGGTAACATTCCGCTGTTGGTCTGCGGAAGATCGCATGTTCCTACGGATAGTTATGTGCAGAAGCAGAATATAGATATAAACTGTATTTACTGTATATTATGTATGCGGCGGGAATCCAGAGGAGACCACCCACCAGAGCAGTTGAGAAAGACATCGCCTACCTTTTCAAATCAACCTATGACCTCTCCTGTACTGTAAAGGTGCATTCCTGTGTCCAATGGACAACGGGAATACAGTATCCATTGTATTGCTTTTGGAAGACTTGTATAAATAAAGCCTGCTGCAGCCTGGCCAGTCACAAGACTCACAACGTTATCTATTTGATGACGGAGGACCAGACCGGGAAGCGCACGCGAATATACTCACGTATGTACATTGACTGTAGCCATTATTCTGTTATATATATTGTCTTGTATTGTAGCGTATCATTTGTATTGTAAACCCCCTTTCAGAAATAATCCACTGTGGTGTCAGAACCCAGCGGTTAATCACAATTGGTGTCGTGTGCTCATTGCCCTGCTAAGGTTTAAAGTGTATTATTATTATTATTGCATTGCATTACTGTAGAAGGTTTTAAGTGTATCTCTGGGTGTGTATGCGCTGTGAGTACTTTGTACCGTCAGCGTGGCGTGTGTGCGCAAAGTCCGTACACTGTACGGGACTCTGTACGCTAATAGCGTAAAAGGTGAGTAGAGTGTGAATTAAGTATAGCGGCCGCAGCGGCTAAAGGTTTAAAGTGTATTTACGGTGTGTTTAAGGTATAGCTTTTATTCCTGTAAAGATAATCAGCATTATCAATTGGGGGCATCATCCGATTTTCCACATTTTTACTGCTTAACAGGTCACAAGCAGACATAATCTATCAGCATAAGGGTGGACAGAAGGTATCCTACGTATCCTTTTCTTGGTCGGTGGATACACTGAAAACCCTACTTAATTGCTGATTAGATGGTGTCTGCTCTGTATGGTTTGTAGGGATGCTGGTAAGAACTGGTAAGGTAAGCAGAAAAAAAAAAGCTATTTAAAATCTGTGAATTTATTTTTGGCGCCAAATGCGTACACAACAAAAGCGTACACCCATACCCTGTGCATACTCTCCCACATTGTTGCCATAACACTCAGATTACTAGATTCATAAGATAAATATTAAGGAAGTAAGTGTAAAACACAAACGCAGTCTGGCCTAGTTATAAAGGTTTATACAGAAAAGAAACTGTGTGGCGTGTTAAGTGAACAATTATAGTTAATATTGCTCACATTTATAGAAATTGTATGATTTGTGCTATTGCGGACGTACGGTTTTGTACACGTGTCTCGGACAAAGTACGGAACTGCACACGCGGCGTAAGCACAGTCGCGTGTTTACGCAAATTGCGTAAGAATACGGTCGCTAAGTACAAATTACACAATAGTTTGTTTAGTTTAAAGGTGGGACAGTAGCCACGCTACAATAACACAAGATTGCCCAGCTCCCAAAGTTTAGTATAAAACCCTTACTTACTGTATTGCCTCTGGGAGTAAAGCTGCTCGTCTGAATGAATGATAATTTTCTGTACAGAAAAACCAAAGTGTAATTGAGTGAGCGAACGCAGGAGTGAGTGGAAATTTGAACCACGGAATTTGGAATCTCGGTGTGTGGTACATCAAGTGAGTGGAGACTTGGTGGCGTGAGGCGGCTGACTTGCGTTAATATAAGGTTTAATACGTAAGTCGTGAGACTCATAGGAGCGTGGTAGGGAATTGTGAAGTGTTGTGACCCATATAGAGTTTTTTTATACGCTCCGGCTGAGGTTTCGCAGCCTGAAAATCGATTCCAGTGGTCGTACGGCAGTAAGTAACAAGTACCTATACGCTGTGCGATTGGACCGCGCGTTTGTGGGTGCGATATATAGCGCAACGTGATATCATTTTTTAGTGGTTTAGTGGTTTTTTCCCCCCACACAGAACACAATAATTCATATTAAATTCTTCATAAAACAGTGTTTTTTCTATGGCCCACTAGCCAAACTCACATATCCCGGAAGAGTCTGCCTTGTTAGTTCCTTGACCACGCCGGAAGCATCTGGCATCCTGGCTGTGCCAGATAGGGTTGCCACCTCATCCCTTTAATTCTGGACACATACTAATTGGCTGATTTCAAGACTCCATTTCACCTGGTTTTAATCAGCCACAGAACCTGTGTAATTTATATGTGTCCAGAATTAAAGGGATGAGGTGGCTACCCTAGTGCCAGAGCAGCACAGTGTCCCAGCTAGGGCCACCAAATATGTAACAGTGTTGGGGAAATAAGAACACACGACATGCACGTCCCAGCGTAACATCAACTTTTACTGGAGGCAGACACTGCAGTTTAGCAAATACAAACAGTAGCCTGGAAAAACAGGCCTATTGATTAAATAAACAGGTATACTTAAACAACCCAGCACCAAAGTCTCTCCAGCCATGCTTCCTAGCATGGCTATACAGTTGGCCCCTGGCACTAATCACACTCTGGCCTACTCACTGGCCGCTATCCAGCATCAGTGCCCAGAGCACCAGGCAGATGAGATTTTTAAACTTTTCCGGTTCTCTGGTGATGAGTCCCAGCTGACTCTGTCAACCTGGAAAACCCGGAGTTCCAAACCACTATTGCTGTTGCAGGGTGCACAGGATTTGTTTTCCTCTCCCTTGGAGGGAGCTGTTCCCACAGGAATGTGGGCAATTCAGGTGAGAGACAACCCCTGTCACCACAATATATATGTATTTACTTGGAGCGCCTGTCTGATTTAAATATTTTTGGCAATGCTGTTATCCATTGAGTTGATGACACTATATATTTTATACTAACTTAGTGTGGCTGCTTTGACACACATAGTCAGTGAAATTCTACTTTACCTATAATCTTTGTAAAATCCTGGGGTATAGAAAACTCCAGTGACGTGCGGTGAGGTAAATGGCTGGGGAGGCACTGGCTAGTATCAGAACCAGATTTACGCACATATTTGAACCAAAAGGTTCATGTGTGCATTATACAAGGTGCAGCAGTATATAATGCTGGAAATTTGGTGAGTTTGATCAGAGATGTGCGGACAAGGTAGGCAGGGGAGGCGGTACCTTACCTGTCATAGTTCAGTATACACCAGAGTTTTGACTATAAAAAAGGATTAGAACAATACAAAGAAGATATTTCTCATATGTTATTTGTATTTTTCATATAATTTTTATAGTCAAAACTCTGGAGTATACTGGAGTATGACAGAAAAGGCATCGGGTAGTAAATGCCGGCGGTCAGAAGACCGACTGCGGCATCCTAATGCTTAGAATCTTGAAATGGGGAAGGTAAGTATACTTACCTTACCCCAATGCCCCCCTAACCTAATCCTCCTTCTCTGCAGCCTAAACCTAAGCCTCCCTCCCACAGCCTAACCCTCACCTGTGCTGCCTAAACCTAACCCCACCTTCCCACAGCCTAACCCTCCCTCCCCTGCAGCCTAACCCTCACTGGCAAAAGTGGTGGTTTGAGGAGTGGACTAGCCCTGAGCCACCCCCCTACCCCCTGGCCACCTCCCGCACCACACACCGTGCTAGCTGGCATCTCCTGCTGCCCGTACCCCTCCTTCACTCCCCTCCCACTCACTTCCACCCAGCCCTTCTACAATAGCACTGCTTACATGGGGGATCTACAATGCCACTCACTGTGGCTACAGGAGTCTCCGCAGTTCTGCTACTAGCCTGCCCGGACCGTGCTGCCCAGTGCCCTGCTAGCGGCAATCACATGAAGGGGAAGGGGGTAGGCTACAGTGTCAGCTGCCTGTCACTTGCTTCTTCAGTGCTCAGAATCAGGCCCCGTGTTTTCCGGTAAGTAATCTTTATGTGGTAAAATGACCCAAGGTGACCTACTGTAAATATACACTTATGTATGTAATCTATAGAGATACACTTATATTTTACTATGAGCCCCAGTCAATTAAAATCAATTTGCATATTCTTCTATATCTACTGTTCAATGCCCTATGTCATAGGGTTGTGTCTATGTTACGTTCGTGCTAAGGACCTGGACATGAAAAAACGAGAGGTCAGGAGAGAACTTCCGCCCTTACAGCACCTAAATGTTTTCTTCGTTCTTCGTTCGTTTGGGGGAATTTTTTTTTCTTCTATGCAGCATTGGACCCTCGCGGGCTCGCTTCGCTCGCAACGCTTCGGGACCAGTGTCTCGCTCCGCTCCACTTCGCAAGCCACACTTTACTATTCCAAATAGATTGTGACATGGACCCAGGGGGTTATGGGAAAGGTCCTCTCCACGAAGGTAAACTAGACGCTACCATGACATAGTTGCCGACTTCCTGGATGCTCTCTCCGGGAGAGAGCAGCCAGGCCGTGCATAGATGGGGAGCAGGGCGGGCTAATGATGCATCACAGGGGGGTGGGGCAAGGGCAGGGATATGTAAAATAAGAATTTACTCACCGGTAATTCTATTTCTCGTAGTCCGTAGTGGATGCTGGGTACTCCGTAAGGACCATGGGGAATAGACGGGCTCCGCAGGAGACTGGGCACTCTAAAAGAAAGATTAGGTACTATCTGGTGTGCACTGGCTCCTCCCTCTATGCCCCTCCTCCAGACCTCAGTTAGGGAAACTGTGCCCGGAAGAGCTGACACTACAAGGAATGGATTTGGAATCCCGGGTAAGACTCATACCAGCCACACCAATCACACCGTACAACTTGTGATAACTATACCCAGTTAACAGTATGAACAACAAATGAGCCTCACTGAACAGATGGCTCATAACAATAACCCTTTAGTTAAGCAATAACTATATACAAGTATTGCAGACAATCCGCACTTGGGACGGGCTCCCAGCATCCACTACGGACTACGAGAAATAGAATTACCGGTGAGTAAATTCTTATTTTCTCTGACGTCCTAGTGGATGCTGGGTACTCCGTAAGGACCATGGGGATTATACCAAAGCTCCCAAACGGGCGGGAGAGTGCGGATGACTCTGCAGCACCGAATGAGCAAACTCAAGGTCCTCCTCAGCCAGGGTATCAAACTTGTAGAATTTTGCAAACGTGTTTGACCCCGACCAGGTAGCAGCTCGGCAAAGTTGTAATGCCGAGACCCCTTGGGCAGCCGCCCAAGAAGAGCCCCCTTCCTCGTGGAATGGGCTTTTACTGATTTAGGATGCGGCAGTCCAGCCGCAGAATGTGCAAGGTGAATCGTGCTACAGATCCAGCGAGCAATAGTCTGCTTAGAAGCAGGAGCACCCAGCTTGTCGGGTGCATGCAGGATAAACATCGAGTCAGTATTTCTGACTCTAGCCCTCCTGGAAACATAGATTTTCAGGGCCCGGACTACATCCAGCAAATTGGAGGCCTCCAAGTCCCGAGTAGCCGCAGGCACCACAATAGGTTGGTTCAATGAAACGCTGATACCACCTTAGGGAGAAATTGGGGACGAATCCTCAATTCTGCCCTGTCCCTATGGAAAATCAGATAAGGGCTTTCACACGACAAAGCCGCCAATTCTGACACACGCCTAGCCGAAGCCAAGCCCAAATATATATATATATATATATATATAGATGACCACTTTCCACGTGAGATACTTCAACCCCACGTTCTGAAGTGGCTCAAAACAATGTGATTTTAGGACATCCAACACTATGTTGAGATCCCAAGGTGCCACTGGAGGCACAAAAAGGGGCTGAATATACAGCACTCCCTTAACAATGTCTGAACTTCAGGCAGCGTCTCTCCTAGCCTTTAACAGCGTAGGAATCACTTCAACTGGAACGCCCTTTTCCGTTAGGATCCGGCGTTCAACCGCCAAGCCTTCAAACGCAGCCGCGGTAAGTCTTGGAACAGACAGGGCCCCTGCAGTAACAGGTCCTGTCTGAGAGGCAGAGGCCATGGGTCCTCATTACTTGTAGTTCTGGGTACCAAGTTCTTCTTGGCCAATCCGGAACTACTAGTATAGTTCTTACTCCTCTATTACTTACTATCCTCAGTACCTTGGGTATGAGAGGAAGAGGAGGGAACACATAAACCGACTGGAACACCCACGGTGTCACTAGTGCGTCCACAGCTATCGCCTGAGGGTCTCTTGACCTGGCGCAATACTTTTTTAGCTTTTTGTTGAGGCGGGACGCCATCATGTCCACCTGTGGCCGTTCCCAATGGTTCACAATCTGCGTGAAGACTTCCGGATGAAGTCCCCACTCTCCCGGGTGGAGGTCGTGCCTGCTGAGGAAGTCTGCTTCCTAGTTTTCCACACCCGGAATGAACACTGCTGACAGTGTTAGCACGTGATACTCCACCCATCGGAGAATCCTTGTGGCTTCTGCCAACGCCATCCTGCTTCTTGTGCCGCCTTGTCGGTTTACATGGGCGACAGCCGTGAATTTGTCTGACTGAATCAGCACCGGCTGGTTTTGAAGCAGGGGTTCTGCTTGCCTTACGGCATTGTAAATGGCCCTTAGGTCCAGAATATTTATGTGTAGGGAAGTCTCCTGACTCGACCATTGTCCTTGGAAGTTTCTTCCCTGAGTGACTGCTCCCCAACCTCGGAGGCTTGCATCCGTGGTCATCCGGACCCAGTCCTGAATGCCGAATCTGCAGCCCTCGAGAAGATGAGCACTCTGCAGCCACCACAGCAGGGACACCCTGGCCCTCGGGGACAGGGTGATCAGCCGATGCATCTGAAGATGCGATCCTCACTTGTCTAACAGGTCCCACTGAAAATCCCTTGCATGGAACCTGCCGAAGGGAATTGCTTCGAAAGAAGCTACCATCTTTTCCAGGATTCGAGTGCAATGATGCACCGACACCTGTTTTGGTTGCAGGAGGTCTCTGACAAGAGATGACAACTCCTTGGCCTTCTCCTCCGGGAGAAACACCTTCTACAGTTCTGTGTCCAGAAACATGCCCAATATCAGCAGACGCGTCGTATGAACCAGCTGCGACTTTGGGATATTCAGAATCCAGCCGTGCTGTTATAGCACTTCCTGAGATAGTGCTACTCCGATCAACCAAAGACAGAAACAAATCTGCTTAAAGCACCTGGAAATATTGATAAGTGGTTCAAACAACAGTGGGGCGCAGCCAAAAAGGCACTGTGTATGTGCCTCTGGTATTTTATGCAAAGAAGAAAGAAAAAAGATTGGCTGCGCCTACAGTGTTGTTAGTATACCAAAATTATGGAGAGCTGACAACCAAAATATATAAAAAAGATATATTTATTAAAATAATAATAATAGTAACACACCAATGAAAAACTATTACACAAATATAAAAAACTTGTAAGTTTGTATATACTCTGAAAAACCGTAAATATATCTAATGAACGATATCCACAGATTAAAATGGTTAAAGCAATGTATTGAATGTTAGCGCAGTGTAGATATAAATTTGTAACACTGTTTATAAATTGTATCATTAATGTTACATGCTTATTAAAATTGTATCGCTTGAGAGAAATAACTTAGTAGCAAATCTAGCTACAGGTGCAGAGGCAACATGCACACTCTAGCTAGTAAAAACTTAGAGATCCCAACAGAAAAATGATAACAATTAATAATAATGTATATTTGATCTGTCCTGGGGCTATATACACCGAGCGTCCTCGGTGAAGTCCACTAAGGCCCACTGAATTATTTGACCAAAGAAAAAAAAATGAGCTAAATTGCTCTAGCAAGGGCTGCTGTATATTTACCGGCGTCTTTGAAATGATTTATCCAGAATCTTCAAGTAGTCTCCCAAGGACTAGGGGAAATCCTTTAGTGCCCACTTAGATGAAATGACCAGTATTGGTAGTCAGAGATGCTACTGACTAGCTGGATATGCCGTGCAATAGCTGTGGCCAGGGACGCCGTAAGTTGGTTACTTGCACGGAAAGACCTCTGGTAGCTGTGAGCACCGTAACATAGCTCTGGCCGTGGTCGTCCTTAATTGCAGGAAGAAACCTCTGCTGGCTGTAGGCGCCATGCAATGGCGCTGGCCGAAGCCCCCGTTTGTTGCAGGGATTTCAGCAGGGAGAAGGCAGCTGCTGGAAATATAAATTGAAGTGCTGGGTGATAACGTTAGCCGGAGCAGCCTCTTGCAAGTGGAGAGGGATCTTCTGTAGAGTAACGGGACGTGTCCCCGTATGATCGATACCAATGGATAGAGTTCAGTGATCTGTAATCAGAGTTAGAGGAGGAGCCTAACGCGTTTCGTCACGAATCACGTGACTTTTTCAAAGGAAAATCTCTGACTACCAATACTGGTCATTTCATCTAAGTGGGCACTAAAGGATTTCCCCTAGTTCTTGGGAGACTACTTGAAGATTCTGGATAAATCATTTCAAAGACGCCGGTAAATATACAGCAGCCCTTGCTAGAGCAATTTAGCTCATTTTTTTTTCTTTGGTCAAATAATTCAGTGGGCCTTAGTGGACTTCACCGAGGACGCTCGGTGTATATAGCCCCAGGACAGATCAAATATACATTATTATTAATTGTTATCATTTTTCTGTTGGGATCTCTAAGTTTTTACTAGCTAGAGTGTGCATGTTGCCTCTGCACCTGTAGCTAGATTTGCTACTAAGTTATTTCTCTCAAGCGATACAATTTTAATAAGCATGTAACATTAATGATACAATTTATAAACAGTGTTACAAATTTATATCTACACTGCGCTAACATTCAATACATTGCTTTAACCATTTTAATCTGTGGATATCGTTCATTAGATATATTTACGGTTTTTCAGAGTATCTACAAACTTACAAGTTTTTTATATTTGTGTAATAGTTTTTCATTGGTGTGTTACTATTATTATTATTTTAATAAATATATCTTTTTTATATATTTTGGTTGTCAGCTCTCCATAATTTTGGTATACTAACAACACTGTAGGCGCAGCCAATCTTTTTTCTTACTCCGATCAACGACTGCTCCTTGGACCTCGCCTTTATAAGGAGATCATCCAAGTACGGGATAATTATAACTCCCTTCTATCGAAGGAGTATCATAATTTTTACCATTACCTTGGAACACACCCTCGGTGCCGTGGACAGACCGAACGGCAACGTCTGGAATTGGTAATGGCAGTTCTGTACCACAACCTTGAGGTACTCCTGGTGAGGTGGGTAAATGGGGACATATAGGTAAGCATCCATGATGTCCAGTGATACCATGTAATCCCCCTCTTCCAGGCTTGCAATAACCGCCCTGAGCGATTCCATTTTGAACTTGAACTTCCTTATATAAGTGTTCAAAGATTTCAATTTTAGAATGGGTCTCACCGAACCGTCTGGTTTCGGTACCACAAACATTGTGGAATAGTAACCCCGTCCCTGTTGAAGGAGGGGAACTTTGATTATCACCTGCTGGAGGTACAGCTTGTGAATTGCCGCCAGTACTACCTCCCTGTCCTGGGGAGTAGCTGGCAAGGCTGATTTGAGGTAACGGCGAGGGGAGACGCCTCGAATTCCAGCTTGTATCCCTGAGATACCACTTGTAGAACCCAGAGATCCACCTGTGAGCGAACCCACTGGTCGCTGAAGTTCCGGAGACGCGCCCCCACCACACCTGGCTCCGTCTGTGGAGCCCCAGCGTCATGCGGTGGACTTAGTAGAAGCAGGGGAGGATTTTTGTTCCTGGGAACTGGCTGTCTGGTGCAGCTTTTTTCCCTCTCCCCCCTGCCTCTGGGCAGAAAGGAAGCACCTTTGATCCGCTTGCTTTTCTGAGGCCGAAAGGACTGTACCTGATAGTACGGTGCTTTCTTAGGTTGTGAGGGAGCCTGAGGTAAAAAATAAGAATTTACTTACCGATAATTCTATTTCTCGGAGTCCGTAGTGGATGCTGGGGTTCCTGAAAGGACCATGGGGAATAGCGGCTCCGCAGGAGACAGGGCACAAAAAGTAAAGCTTTTCCAGATCAGGTGGTGTGCACTGGCTCCTCCCCCTATGACCCTCCTCCAGACTCCAGTTAGGTACTGTGCCCGGATGAGCGTACACAATAAGGGAGGATTTTGAATCCCGGGTAAGACTCATACCAGCCACACCAATCACACCGTACAACTTGAGATCTAAACCCAGTTAACAGTATGATAACAGAGGAGCCTCTGAAAGATGGCTCCCTAAACAATAACCCGAATTAGTTAACAATAACTATGTACAAGTATTGCAGATAATCCGCACTTGGGATGGGCGCCCAGCATCCACTACGGACTCCGAGAAATAGAATTATCGGTAAGTAAATTCTTATTTTCTCTATCGTCCTAGTGGATGCTGGGGTTCCTGAAAGGACCATGGGGATTATACCAAAGCTCCCAAACGGGCGGGAGAGTGCGGATGACTCTGCAGCACCGAATGAGAGAACTCCAGGTCCTCCTTTGCCAGGGTATCAAATTTGTAGAATTTTACAAACGTGTTCTCCCCTGACCACGTAGCTGCTCGGCAGAGTTGTAATGCCGAGACCCCTCGGGCAGCCGCCCAAGATGAGCCCACCTTCCTTGTGGAATGGGCCTTAACAGATTTAGGCTGTGGCAGGCCTGCCACAGAATGTGCAAGTTGAATTGTGTTACAAATCCAACGAGCAATCGACTGCTTAGAAGCAGGCGCACCCAACTTGTTGGGTGCATACAGTATAAACAGCGAGTCAGATTTTCTGACTCCAGCCGTCCTTGAAATGTATATTTTTAAAGCTCTGACAACGTCCAACAACTTGGAGTCCTCCAAGTCGCTTGTAGCCGCAGGCACTACAATAGGCTGGTTCAGGTGAAACGCTGATACCACCTTAGGGAGAAAATGCGGACGCGTCCGCAGCTCTGCCCTATCCGAATGGAAAATTAAATAAGGGCTTTTATAAGATAAAGCCGCCAGTTCAGATACTCTCCTGGCGGACGCCAGGGCCAGTAACATAGTCACTTTCCATGTGAGATATTTCAAATCCACATTTTTTAGTGGTTCAAACCAATGGGATTTGAGGAAATCTAAAACTACATTTAGATCCCACGGTGCCACCGGAGGCACCACAGGAGGCTGTATATGCAGTACTCCTTTGACAAAAGTCTGGACCTCAGGAACTGAGGCCAATTCTTTTTGGAAGAATATTGACAGGGCCGAAATTTGAACCTTAATAGATCCCAATTTGAGACCCATAGACAATCCTGATTGCAGGAAATGTAGGAAACGACCCAGTTGAAATTCCTCCGTCGGAGCACTCCGATCCTCGCACCACGCAACATATTTCCGCCAAATGCGGTGATAATGCTTCGCGGTGACTTCCTTTCTTGCCTTAATCAAGGTAGGAATGACTTCTTCTGGAATGCCTTTTCCTTTTAGGATCTGGCGTTCAACCGCCATGCCGTCAAACGCAGCCGCGGTAAGTCTTGGAATAGACACGGTCCCTGCTGAAGCAGGTCCTGTCTTAGAGGTAGAGGCCACGGATCGTCCGTGACCATCTCTTGAAGTTCCGGGTACGAAGATCTTCTTGGCCAATCCGGAGCCACTAGTATCGTTCTTACTCCGCTTTGCCGTATGATTCTCAATACCTTTGGTATGAGAGGCAGAGGAGGAAACACATACACCGACTGGTACACCCAAGGTGTTACCAGCGCGTCCACAGCTATTGCCTGCGGATCTCTTGACCTGGCGCAATACCTGTCCAGTTTTTTGTTGAGGCGAGACGCCATCATGTCCACCATTGGTCTTTCCCAACGGTTTATTAGCATGTGGAAAACTTCTGGATGAAGTCCCCACTCTCCCGGGTGAAGATCGTGTCTGCTGAGGAAGTCTGCTTCCCAGTTGTCCACTCCCGGGATGAACACTGCTGACAGTGCTATCACGTGATTCTCCGCCCAGCGAAGGATCCTGGCAGCTTCTGCCATTGCACTCCTGCTTCTTGTGCCGCCCTGTCTGTTTACATGGGCGACTGCCGTGATGTTGTCCGACTGGATCAACACCGGTCTTCCTTGAAGCAGAGGTTCCGCCTGGCTTAGAGCATTGTAGATTGCTCTTAGTTCCAGAATGTTTATGTGAAGAGACTTTTCCAGGCTCGACCACACTCCCTGGAAGTTTCTTCCTTGTGTGACTGCTCCCCAGCCTCTCAGGCTGGCGTCCGTGGTCACCAGGATCCAATCCTGTATGCCGAATCTGCGGCCCTCCAATAGATGAGCCCTCTGCAACCACCACAGAAGAGATACCCTTGTCCTTGGAGACAGGGTTATCCGCAGGTGCATCTGAAGATGCGTGCATTGATGTACAGACACCTTTCCTGGTTTTAGGAGATTCCTGACCAGGTCGGATAACTCCTTGGCTTTTTCCTCGGGAAGAAAAACCTTTTTCTGAACCGTGTCCAGAATCATCCCTAGGAACAGCATACGAGTTGTCGGCATTAATTGGGATTTTGGAATATTCAGAATCCATCCGTGCTGCTTTAGCACCTCTTGAGATATTGCTAATCCCATCTCTAGCTGTTCTCTGGACCTTGCCCTTATTAGGAGATCGTCCAAGTATGGGATAATTAATACGCCTTTTCTTCGAAGAAGAATCATCATCTCGGCCATTACCTTTGTAAAGACCCGAGGTGCCGTGGACAAACCAAACGGCAGCGTCTGAAACTGATAGTGACAGTTTTGTACAACGAACCTGAGGTACCCCTGGTGTGAGGGGTAAATTGGAACGTGGAGATACGCATCCTTGAAGTCCAAGGATACCATAAAGTCCCCTTCTTCCAGGTTCGCTATCACTGCTCTGAGTGACTCCATCTTGAACTTGAACTTCTTTATGTACAGGTTCAAGGACTTCAGATTTAGAATAGGCCTTACCGAGCCATCCGGCTTCGGTACCACAAATAGAGTGGGATAATACCCCTTCCCTTGTTGTAGAAGAGGTACCTTGACTATCACCTGCTGAGAGTACAGCTTGTGAATTGCTTCCAAAACCGTCTCCCTTTCGGAAGGGGACGTTGGTAAAGCAGACTTCAGGAAACGGCGAGGTGGATCCGTCTCTAATTCCAACCTGTACCCCTGAGATATTATCTGCAGGATCCAGGGATCTACCTGCGAGTGAGCCCACTGCGCGCTGTAATTTTTGAGACGACCTCCCACCGTCCCCGAGTCCGCTTGAGAAGCCCCAGCGTCATGCTGAGGCTTTTGTAGAAGCCGGGGAGGGCTTCTGTTCCTGGGAAGGAGCTGCCTGTTGCTGTTTCTTCCCTCGACCTCTGCCTCGTGGCAGATATGAATAGCCCTTTGCTCTCTTATTTTTAAAGGAACGAAAGGGCTGCGGTTGAAAAGTCGGTGCCTTTTTCTGTTGGGGAGTGACTTGAGGTAGAAAGGTGGATTTCCCGGCTGTAGCCGTGGCCACCAAATCTGATAGACCGACTCCAAATAACTCCTCCCCTTTATACGGCAAAACTTCCATATGCCGTTTTGAATCCGCATCGCCTGTCCACTGTCGCGTCCATAAAGCTCTTCTGGCCGAAATGGACATAGCACTTACCCGTGATGCCAGTGTGCAGATATCCCTCTGTGCATCACGCATATAAAGAAATGCATCCTTTATTTGTTCTAACGACAGTAAAATATTGTCCCTGTCCAGGGTATCAATATTTTCAATCAGGGACTCTGACCAAACTACCCCAGCACTGCACATCCAGGCAGTCGCTATAGCTGGTCGTAGTATAACACCTGCATGTGTGTATATACTTTTTTGGATATTTTCCATCCTCCTATCTGATGGATCTTTAAGTGCGGCCGTCTCAGGAGAAGGTAACGCCACTTGTTTTGATAAGCGTGTTAGCGCCTTGTCCACCCTAGGAGGTGTTTCCCAGCGCTCCCTAACCTCTGGCGGGAAAGGGTATAATGCCAATAATTTCTTTGAAATTATCAGCTTTTTATCAGGGGCAACCCACGCTTCATCACACACGTCATTTAATTCTTCTGATTCAGGAAAAACTATAGGTAGTTTTTTCACACCCCACATAATACCCTGTTTAGTGGTACCTGTAGTATCAGCTAAATGTAACGCCTCCTTCATTGCCAAAATCATATAACGTGTGGCCCTACTGGAAAATACGGTTGATTCGTCACCGTCACCACTGGAATCAGTGCCTGTGTCTGGGTCTGTGTCGACCGACTGAGGCAAAGGGCGTTTTACAGCCCCTGACGGTGTTTGAGGCGCCTGGACAGGCACTAATTGATTGTCCGGCCGCCTCATGTCGTCAAACGACTGCTTTAGCGTGTTGACACTATCCCGTAATTCCATAAATAAAGGCATCCATTCTGGTGTCGACCCCCTAGGAGGTGACATCCCCATATTTGGCAATTGCTCCGCCTCCACACCAATATCGTCCTCATACATGTCGACACACACGTACCGACACACAGCAGACACACAGGGAATGCTCTAAACGAAGACAGGACCCACTAGCCCTTTGGGGAGACAGAGGGAGAGTCTGCCAGCACACACCAAAAAGCGCTATATATGACAGGGATAGCCTTATAATAAGTGCTCCCTTATAGCTGCCTTATATATATCAAGATATTGCCATTAAATTTGCCCCCCCTCTCTGTTTTACCCTGTTTCTGTAGTGCAGTGCAGGGGAGAGACCTGGGAGCCGTCCTGACCAGCGGAGCTGTGAGAGGAAATGGCGCCGTGTGCTGAGGAGATAGGCCCCGCCCCTTTTTCGGCGGGCTCGTCTCCCGCTATTTTGTGAATACAGGCAGGGGTTAAATATCTCCATATAGCCTCTGGGGGCTATATGTGAGGTATTTTTAGCCTTTATATAGGTTTACATTTGCCTCCCAGGGCGCCCCCCCCCAGCGCCCTGCACCCTCAGTGACTGCGTGTGAAGTGTGCTGAGAGGAAAATGGCGCACAGCTGCAGTGCTGTGTGCTACCTTTAGAAGACTGCAGGAGTCTTCAGCCGCCGATTCTGGACCTCTTCTTACTTCAGCATCTGCAAGGGGGCCGGCGGCGCGGCTCCGGTGACCATCCAGGCTGTACCTGTGATCGTCCCTCTGGAGCTGATGTCCAGTAGCCAAGAAGCCAATCCATCCTGCACGCAGGTGAGTTCACTTCTTCTCCCCTCTGTCCCTCGTTGCAGTGATCCTGTTGCCAGCAGGAATCACTGTAAAATAAAAAACCTAAGCTAAACTTTCTCTAAGCAGCTCTTTATGAGAGCCACCTAGAATTGCACCCTTCTCGGCCGGGCACAAAAATCTAACTGGAGTCTGGAGGAGGGTCATAGGGGGAGGAGCCAGTGCACACCACCTGATCTGGAAAAGCTTTACTTTTTGTGCCCTGTCTCCTGCGGAGCCGCTATTCCCCATGGTCCTTTCAGGAACCCCAGCATCCACTAGGACGATAGAGAAATGTCGATTTCCCAGCTGTTGCTGTGGATACGAGGTCCGAGAGACCATCCCCAAACAAATCCTCACCCTTATAAGGCAAAACCTCCATGTGCCTTTTAGAATCAGCATCACCTGTCCACTGCCGGGTCCATAATACCCTCCTGGCAGAAATGGATATTGCATTAATTCTAGATGCCAGCCGGCAAATATCCCTCTGTGCATCCCTCATATAAAAGACGACGTCTTTAATATGCTCTATGGTTAGCAAAATAATATCCCTGTCGAGGGTATCAATATTATCTGACAGGGTATCAGACCACGCTGCAGCAGCACTACACATCCATGCTGAAGCAATTGCAGGTCTCAGTATAGTACCTGAGTGTGTATATACAGACTTCAGGATAGCCTCCTGCTTTCTATCAGCAGGTTCCTTCAAGGCGGCCGTATCCTGAGACGGCAGTGCCACCTTTTTTGACAAGCGTGTAAGCGCCTTATCCACCCTAGGAAATATCTCCCAACATGACCTATCCTCTGGCGGGAAAGGGTACGCCATCAGTAACTTTTTAGAAATTACCAGTTTCTTATCGGGGGAACCCCACACTTCTTCACACACTTCATTCAACTCATCTGATGGGGGAAAAATCACTGGCTGCTCTTTCTCCCCAAACATAATACCCTTTTTAGTGGTACCTGGGTTAATGTCAGAAATTTGTAACATATTTTTCATTGCCGTAATCATGCAACGGATGCCCCTTGTGGATTGTGTATATGTCTCATCCTCGTCGACACTGGAGTCAGACTCCGTGTCGACATCTGTATCTGCCATCTAAGGTAGCGGGCGTTTGTGAGCCCCTGATGGTCTTTGAGACGCCTGGGCAGGCACGGACTGAGAAGCCGGCTGTCCCACGGCTGTTACGTCATCCATCCTTTATGTAAGGAGTTGACACTGTCGGTTAATACCGTCCACCTATTCATCCACTCTGGTGTCGACCCCGCAGGGGGTGACATCACATTTATCGGCACCTGCTCCGCCTCCACATAAGCCTCATCAAACATGTCGACACAGCCGTACCGACACACCGCACACACACAGGGAATGCTCTGACTGAGGACAGGACCCCACAAAGTCGAGGAGAGCCAGATGAGCCACAGACAACCTATAGTGTTGCTTGCTTCAGCAGCACTACATGAATCCTTGCAGCTCTGCCAGTAGCTTGTCCATGCGACGGGTACCATGCTACTATAGCTCCGATCACATGGGGGCAGCCTCAGTGGCGGAACAAGCAAGCGGTGGGCCCAGGTGCAACAAAATGCTTTGGGCCCCCCCCCCCATCCCATCCAAGTCCACCCCATGGGCAGTGCGCGCCGTAGGCGTGGCTTCGTGGGGAAGGGGTGTGTCCACAAAATAATACCAATTCATAAAACGGTGCACAGTAGTCTCCATTCTTCAAATTACGCCGCACAGTAGCACCACTACACCAGGTAGAGACCCTTTTACTCCTTACAGCGAACAGATTCCCCTTTTTACACATAACGGCAGACAGCGTGCACTTTTTACACATAACGGCAGACAGCGTGCCCTCGTTACACATAGCGGCAGACAGCATACACTTTTTACACAATGGCAGACAGCGTGCCCTCGTTACACATAGCGGCAGACAGCGTGCCCTCGTTACACATAGCGGCAGACAGCGTGCACTTTTTACACATTACGGCAGACAGCGTCCCCATTTTACACATTACGGCAGACAGTGTCCCCATTTTACACATTACGGCAGACACCATACACTTTTACACATAACGGCAGATAGCGTGCCCTTTTTACACATTACCGCAGGCAGATTCTACCTTTTTACACGTAGCGGCAGGCAGATTCCCCATTTTTATACATAGCGGCAGGCAGATTCCCCATTTTTATACATAGCGGCAGGCAGATTCCCCATTTTTATACATAGCGGCAGGCAGATTCCCCATTTTTATACATAGCGGCAGGCAGATTCCCCATAGGGAAGGGGCGTGACCACATAATAGTGTCAATTCACATTACACCACACAGTAGTGGCGCTTATACACATTGCACCAGGTAGAACCTCCTATGCACACTGATCCAGGTAGATCACGTCATACACTTTGCTCCAGGTACAGCACGTCATACACTTTGCACCAGGTACAGCACGTCATGCACTTTGCACCAGGTACAGCACGTCATACACTTTGCACCAGGTAGAGCACGTTTTCATACACATTGCCGCTAGGTAGAGCACTTTATCATACACAGTGCACCAGGTAGAACACGTTATACACACTGCGCCAGGTAGAGCACGTTATCATAGACATTGCGCCAGGCAGAGCATGTTATCATACACATTGCCGCTAGGTAGAGCAAGTGATCATACACATTGCATCAGGTAGAGCATGTTATCATACACATTGCCGCTAGGTAGAGCAAGTTATCATACACATTGCCGCTAGGTAGAGCAAGTTATCATACACATTGCGTCAGGTAGAACACGTTATTATACACAATGCGCATGGTAGAGCACGTTATCAGCCACATTGCGCCAGGTAGAACACGTTATTATACACAATGCGCCTGGTAGAGCACATTTTCATACACATTGCGCCAGGTAGAACACGTTATTATACACAATGCGCCAGGTAGAGCACGTTATAATACACATTGCACTAGGTAGAACACGTTATTATACACAATGCGCCTGGTAGAGCACGTTATTATACACATTGCACTAGGTAGAGCACGTTATCATACACATTGCGCCAGGTAGAACACGTTATTATACACATTGCGCCAGGTAGAGCACGTTATCATACACATTGCGCCAGGTAGAACACGTTATTATACACATTGCGCCAGGTAGAACACGTTATTATACACAATGCGCCTGGTAGAGCACGTTATTATACACAATGCGCCTGGTAGAGCACGTTATTATACACATTGCACTAGGTAGAGCACGTTATCATACACATTGCGCCAGGTAGAACACGTTATCATACACATTGCGCCAGGTAGAACACGTTATTATACACAATGCGCCTGGTAGAGCACGTTATTATACACAATGCGCCTGGTAGAGCACTGAGGCACATTGCAGTAACCACTCACTTATCACCTCCAGTTGCACGAAGGGGCCGTTTGACACAAGTGGTTCCGCCCCCAGCAGCAACTCACTGACACTCACCATTTTTTCTGACAGCACAGTGCAGTGAGTGCACTGGCACAAGTAGCCAGCCTGCGCCTGTAGTAGCCGCAGCCTGGAGGAGCTCTATGTGAAATCGCAAGCAGAGGCTGTTCTCTGGCAAGAAAAAGCTTGTCCAATCGCTTCCCCTGACGGGCTGGCCACTGCTAAATATACCGATAATCAGTTCCAACTGTGTCAAAGTAGTGGAGCCCCAGGTGCAATGGGAAAGTCAGTGTCACTGCACAGTTGTACTGATTACTGGTATATTTAGCAGTGGCCAGCCCGTCAGGGGAAGCGATCGGAGGAGCTCCTTCTTGCCAGCCTCTGCTTGCGATTTCACAGATAGCTCCTTCATGCTGCGGCGCAGGCTGGCTACTTGTGCCAGTGCACTCACTGCACTGTGCTGTCAGAAAAATGGTGTCAGTGAGGCCCTGACACTCTGAGCGGCCTCACATTGCACACACGGAGCTAGCAGCCCCCGGACATCCCGCATCTGCACCAGCTACTCCGGGTGAAGCGGGGCGATGCAGCACTGTCTACTGCTTACCTACAGCGGGAGCTGCGCAGCCCGGCCGGCTCCTGCTGGAAGGTAGTTGTCGGGTCTCGGTGGGGCGTTGAGCGGGTCCCGGGTAGGGGGGTGGCGGCGGGCAGATCCGGAGCTGTACTCCCAGTCGCAGAGGAGGGTGCTGGCGGCAGAGCGGCAGTGGAGCCGGATGAGCGGGGCCAGTCTGTCAGCCCTGCAGCACAGATTCATGTGCTGGCGGGGAGCAGGATTCAAAGCGGGAGATGCTGCAGGCTGTGATTGGATGGAGACTACAGGAGGTGATTGGCCGAGGAAACAGCCAGTCACCTCCTGCATTCCGCTGACAGGCTTAACACATGCAAACACATATTCAGATGAGCGCGTCCTGTGGGACCCGCTCATCTTCTAAATGTGAGTCCTGGGCGGCTGTTTCTGGGTAAAATACGCGCCATAGCGCGTTTTTGCGATCACTGACAATAATGCACATGACACAATATGCACACACCGTAATGCCCCCTACACATTATGCCACACACTGTAATGCCCCCGACACATTATGCCACACACCGTAATGCCCCCGACACATTATGCCACACACCGTAATGCCTGTGACACATTATTCCACACACCGTAATGCGTGTGACACATTATGCCAGGAATCGCAATGCCCGTTATACATTATGCTACACACTGCAATGCCCCTGATACATTATAGCACATACAATGTCTGTGACACAGTATGACACACACCACAATGATCCTGAGACATTATACCACATACCACAATGCCCGTGATATAGTATACAACACACCGTAATGCCTGAAACATTATGACACACACCGCAATGTCCGTGATACATTATGTCACACACCGTAATGCCCATTACACATTAAGTTCTACAGTAAGGCTTCCAATTACTTTTAAATTACCTGCTTGTTGCCAGGGGTTTCATGCACTTGGTTCCATGCATGGTGCCAGGATGTCATGCTCGTTGCCAGGGGTTTCATGCACTGGGTGTCATGCTCGTTGCTAGTGGGTAGTGCTTGTTGCTAGGGCCGTGCTCCCAGTGCCACATATGCTCCCAGTGCCAGATATTCCCCCACAGTGCCAGGTATATGCACCCAGTGCCAGATATTCCCCCACAGTGCCAGATATTCCCCCCCAGTGCCAGTTATATGCCCCCAGTGCCAGGTATATGCCCCCAGTGCCAGGTACATGCCCCCAGTGCCAGTTATATGCCCACAGTGCCAGGTATATGCCTTCAGTGCCAGATATTCCCCCCCAGTGCCTGCTTCCCCCCCAGTGCCAGGTATATGCCCCCAGTGCCGGGTATATGCCCCCCCAGTGCCAGATATTCTCCCACAGTGCCAGATATTCCCCCCCAGTGCCAGGTATATGCCCCCAGTGCCAGGTATATGCCCCCAGTGCCAGGTACATGCCCCCCCAGTGCCAGTTATATGCTCCCAGTGCCAGGTATATGCCCCCAGTGCCAGATATTCCCCCCCAGTGCCTGCTTCCCCCCCCAGTGCCAGGTATATGCCCCCAGTGCCGGGTATATGCCCCCAGTGCTGGGTATATGCCCCCCCAATGCCGGGTATATGCCCCCAGTGCCAGATATTCCCCCCCAGTGCCTGCTTCCCCCCCAGTGCCAGGTATATGCCTCCAGTGCTGGGTATATGCCCCCCCAGTGCCAGGTATATGCCCCCCCCAGTGTCGGGTATATTCCCCCAGTGCCAGGTACATGCCCCCAGTGCCAGGTATATGCCCCCCCCAGTGCCGGGTATATGCCCCCCCAGTGCCAGGTACATGCCCTCAGTGCCGGGTATATGCCCCCCCAGAGCAAGGTATATGTCCCCAGTGCCAGATCTGTCCCCCCAGTGCCAGGTATATGTCCCCAGTGCCAGATCTGTCCCCCCAGTGCCAGGTATATGCCGCAGTGCCTGCTCCCCCGGCCCCCCCTCCCCCCTCTATGTGTTGGAGGGACACGAGCGCATCGCGCGTCTCTCCTGTGTCCCTCCTGGCTCTCCCCCCGGCCGGTCTAATGAAGGAAGTGCCGTTCGTGAGCCAATCAGAGCTCACGAACGGCACATGCCGGGGGAGAGCCAGGAGGGACACAGGAGAGACGAGCGATGCGCTCGTGTCCCTCCAACCTCCAACACATAGGGGGGGAGCGGGGGCCGGGAGAGCAGGCACCGCAGCAGGGAGGGAGAGGAGACCGCAGATTGACATGCGGACGTTCGTCCGCATGTCAATCTGTTCTAAATGCCGGCGGCTGTGGGCCCTTGAGTGCGGCGGGGCCCCAGTGCAATGCACTGCCTGCCCCGCCAGTAGTTCCGCCCCTGGGCAGCCTATAGTGTCTGCTTGCAATGTCATTTGTTTCAAGTTCAGCAGTGCTGCAGATGCAGGAGTCCCTGCTGTGCTGCTAGTAGCCTGTCCGGACTTTGCTACCCAGCCCTCTGATAGCTCTGATCAATGGGGGGGTTGAAAGCTACAGTGTCAGCTACCTGTCACTCACTTCAGCGCTGTGGGAGTCTCTGCAGTGCTAGCTTGACTGTGCCGCTAGGTGCCCTGCTACTAAACTGATCACATGTGTGGGGGCCGAAACAGCCTGGGGCCCTAGAATCAAGCCTGGGCCCCTAGAAGATAGCCCTGTCCCTTCCCCGCATACTAAACCTACCCCCCCCCCCATGCCACTTATCTGCCCGATCCACGCTCGTTCGGGTTCCCGGCGGGCGGTATTCTGGGGCCGGGATGGTGCTCCCTGCTGGGATGCCGGTGCCGCCATTTTGATCAGTTTTGGGATTCCGACATTGGTATTTAGAGTGCTGGGATCCTGACTGGGGAATGGGATTGTTGGGTCGACACTCATTATTTAGACAGGCACTAGGTCGACATGGAAAAAGGTTTAGGGGTCGTTTTCTCAGTAAAGTGACCGGGAACCCCAATTAGTGTACCGTGTCCCCTCGTATGGCTCGCCATGCTGCGGGTAAGGTGCCATGCTGCTCTCGGTACAGGTTCCTATTCACATGAACTATTCAAAGTTCATAGTCCATGTGGATTGGAAAGTATGAAAAAGTTAAAAAAAAAAACATTAAAAAAAATGTGAAAAACTCATGACGACCTTTTCATGTGTCGACCTTTCCTATATCGACCTAATGTCCATGTCAACCTAACGCCCATGTGGATCCTAATTCATGTCGATCAATAGTGGTCGACCTAATGACTGTCGACCTTAGTGAGGTCACCTTAAGGACCGGTTTCCCTGGCGGATCCTACGAAAAAGTCTCTGCCTCACACGCCTCATCTGACCGCACATCACTGGGAAACTCGTAATTAAGTAAATTGAGAATCCTTCGGTTCAGAAAGATTTTTTTTTTTTTTTTAAAGTTCAAAGTTTTACTGCACGGTCCATAACCTTAGTATTCAATTCCCAATTCAGAGCATTTGTAAACTATTCAGGGAAACACTTTAAAATTCTTACAGTAGCAATCACAAAGTAATGTAAAGTAGCATAGCAATGTAGGAACAAAAAGACAGACACAAAAAATAAAGCATAAATAAAAGATAAGAGTCTAACTTTAACACCTGCAACGCATTTCATGGAGTTAGGTGCACTTACTCAGGCATAGCGTGGAGACTGGTATGTGTGTGTGTGGGTAAAAGGCTAATTAATATACTGTAGGGACTTGTCTGTGTAAAACCGGGATAATGCACTGCGGTTTTGTCTATAGGGATATATGATGTAAAAGTTTAATAGGAATCGGACTGCTTGGGTCCCTAAAAACTGCTCATAAAAGGAGATAATGTATAGTTGTGTAGTTTAATCTCTGTACAGAACCGCTGAGACATTGTGGAGCAATAGAAATAAAATATAATCACAATAATTTTCTTGACAAGCATATACAGTTTTCATCGTGCGAAAAGCGTATATTTCTACTTTTCTAATGTCTTTTTTTATTCATCTGACTAGCCTCATTTGCTGCATCCTCTAAAGGGGTGCAATCACCATCCAGGCTGTTGGGATCCCGGCAATCAGGATACCGACGACGGAATCCCAACACCCAGTGAAATGCCAGCGCACGCAATTCCCAGCACAACTCCCCTATTCTCCCCGGGTGGTGGTCCACGTCACCCCTGGAGGGGGAATATAACCCCATGGCCAGCGCAGCGAGCCCGCAAGGGGACACGCTGCGCTCACTGCCAAGATTCCGGCTGGCGGGTTCCTGGCGTCAGTCTCCTGACCATCGGGATACCGACAGCCGGGATTACATACTGCTTCCCCTTGTAAATATTCCTAAACCTCCTCTGCCTCTTCCTGCCCTCATTTATACCCCTTTCAGACTTACATCAAAATCCCAGGTTTTTGCGCATGAAGGTGCATCAACCCGGGATTTCTGTATGTCTAAAAGGTTAGTCCTGGGTCCCAGACCCTGCTCCTTACCATGAGGCCCGGGAAATTGACGGCTTGCTAGACCTGGCAATTTCTTGGCCTGATGTCTAAAGGGGTATTACTTTCTCATTAAAAGGGGAGACATATGAAATCTTGGAGACACAGTGGTGAGACCAACCAGTGGCGTATTTTACCTAGGGGCTGCAGGACTACAACCCTCCTTGGTCGGCAGTGGAGGCGGGACTACAAGTCTCGCCCTCCACTGCTGTTGGATCTAAGCCCTGGCTTCTGGTGATGTCAGCCTTCAATCATGAGACAGCAGGGAGAAGAGGGCTGCAGACCCCCTGGCCAAATAGGTAACGAGCCGCCACTGGTGTTAACCAATCAGCTTTTGTAACATGGCAATTAGAAGCTGATTGGTACTTTATGTCTCAAAGGTTTGATAGATGTATTAAACCTTCTAAAGAGTGGAGCAGTTGCCCATAGCAACCGGTCATCTTTTATCATTTGATATACTTATATAATATACTTGATAACAGCTAGCTAAAATTTGTTTGGTTGCTATGGGCAACTTCTCTACTTGTCCACTTCACCACTCTTAAGAAGGTTTAAAATATTCCCCCTCCTATATCTCCTTTCAGTGGAGGCTGCCTTCCCTGGGCTGCAGCACCAATCACACAGTGCATGGGGGGAGGGGGGTTTAGCACAAATAAACATACATGTAATGCTGAATATTATATATGTCCTGGCTGGTTACCCAGGGGATTGGCAGCGCTGTGTGTATCACAGCAGCCGATGCTGCCCCAGGCTTCTCTTCTCCTTCCACTGTAAGCCCGTCCCCAGACTCCCATTGACTAGTTTCACAAGAGTCTGGGGGCAGGCTTATAGTGGAAGAAGACGAGAAGCCTAATGCTAAGTCCCAGGTGCAGCACACACAGTACTGCTGATCACTGGGTTAAACAGCCAGCACATATACTACATATAGCATAACATGTATGCATACCTCCCACTGTCCAGATTTTCGCGGGACAGTCCCATTTTTTGGGGGACTGTCCCACTGTGCCACCCATGGGCCGCAGTATCCCGCTGTGGAGGGGGCAGTTGGGAGGCTCTGTCTCTCGCTGCCCTGCTGAGCGTCAGTATCCTGACCGCCGGGATCCCGACTGCCGGCAACTTGACTGCATACCAATGAAACGTCTTACTCATCATACATTTCATATACATTTGGCATGGATGCATAGCATTTGTAACATGGGTACTTAAATAAAGACTCGCAGGCAGGTTTTCCAGTTACAACCACAGTGTCTTTACTGGCATCAGACACCGTAGAACAGCATACTCAGGCTTAAGCTTGGTCAAACAGGTACATACAGAAAAATGAAACACAAACATAAAAGGTCCTAGTACTTCTCGTGCTTAATAGTAATTCTGCTGGAGTGGCTTGCAGCCACACATGCCATGTTCTCCTGGCACGGCCAATGTCCACAGTTCCTGGCGCTATAAACTGGACCCTGCTTACTGGCCCCTAATAGGCATCAGCACAATGCATTGTGGGTAAATGGGATTTTGCTGTCTCTGGGTTAGCTGGACTTTTGTTTCTCCGGTTGCAGCTGTGCAATTCAGAAAGCCTGGAATTATAAACCTCCACTACAGGTGCAGAATGGGCATGCCTTGTTTTGGTAGTTATGGTAAGACACAAACCCTCTTACCACACATTGTATATTCAGCTGCATATAACCAATCCATTAACATATCTGCAAGCATTGAGGTAGCTAAATAACAAAAGAGATATTAATATTGTATATCCAATGAGAAATGTGAAAATTAGCCATTTAGCAATGGAAACATTGTTATCAGCTTTTGTTAAAGTGACGTGAGCGTCACCTGTATCTCTTGGCAAAGATCCAGTCTATGGGGGTTGTACTTGCAGAAAGAATTTTCACAGTAAATATTGAGGCACATGCTGCACCCTATAACATTCTTTAAATAATTTTGCTAAAAAGAGGAATTCTGTTCTCTGGTAAAGAAAGTTTCCCATGAAATATTACATGTAAACTGCAAGATTGTCACCTAGCAACAATTAGTGGGAGATTTTAGGCCTTCATGGGAGGCCCCAACTTCACACACAGATTTTGAGACATAACAGAATGTGCAGATGTGAACCTACCAAGGGTAATGCAGTTAGGAACATTATTTTGACTAAACAATTCAGAAAGATTTACACTAGAGTAAAATATTAAAACAAGTATAAATTATGAATGGTACAATGATTATAGATGGGGGATTATCCTGAAAGTATTTCCAGAAATTAAAGTTCTTTCTACAGTAGATAGGAGATTTAATACACATCTGTGTGTTTATACTCAGGAGGCTATATTGTTGTCAGGGTGGTGCAAAACACAGAGAAACAAATGCAGTTTATTATAGGAATGTTTTATTTTATTTTAGTCAAGCAGAATCAGCCTCTTGTTCTCAAGGACCATTATACAAGGAAACTGTAGGTAAATGGGTACCACTATTATTATTTATTGTATTAACATTTATGTATATAGTGCCAGCACATTCCATAAAGCTTTACAATGAGGAACAAAATAAGATTTTACTCACCGGTAAATCTATTTCTCGTAGTCCGTAGTGGATGCTGGGAACTCCGTAAGGACCATGGGGAATAGCGGCTCCGCAGTAGACTGGGCACAACTAAAGAAAGCTTTAGGACTACCTGGTGTGCACTGGCTCCTCCCTCTATGACCCTCCTCCAGACCTCAGTTAGGATACTGTGCCCGGAAGAGCTGACACAATAAGGAAAGGATTTTGAATCCCGGGTAAGACTCATACCAGCCACACCAATCACACCGTATAACTCGTGATACTATACCCAGTTAACAGTATGAAATATAACTGAGCCTCTCAACAGATGGCTCAACAATAACCCTTTAGTTAAACAATAACTATATACAAGTATTGCAGACAATCCGCACTTGGGACGGGCGCCCAGCATCCACTACGGACTACGAGAAATAGATTTACCAGTGAGTAAAATCTTATTTTCTCTGACGTCCTGGTGGATGCTGGGAACTCCGTAAAGACCATGGGGATTATACCAAAGCTCCAAAACGGGCGGGAGAGTGCGGATGACTCTGCAGCACCAAATGAGCGAACTCTAGGTCCTCCTCAGCCAGGGTATCAAACTTGTAGAATTTAGCAAATGTGTTTGACCCCGACCAAGTAGCTGCTCGGCAAAGTTGTAAAGCCGAGACCCCTCAAGCAGCCGCCCAAGAAGAGCCCACCTTCCTCGTGGAATGGGCTTTTACAGATTTAGGATGCGGCAGTCCAGCCGCAGAATGTGCAAGTTGAATCGTGCTACAGATCTAGCGAGCAATAGTCTGCTTTGAAGCAGGCGCACCCAACTTGTTGGGCGCATGCAGGATAAATAGCGAGTCAGTCTTTCTGACTCCAGCTGTCCTGGAAACATAGATTTTTAGGGCCCGGACTACGTCCACCAACTTGGAGTCCTCCAAGCCCCGAGTAGCCGCAGGCACCACAATAGGCTGGTTCAAATGAAACGCTGAAACCACCTTTGGGAGAAATTGGGGACGAGTCCTCAATTCCGCCCTATCCATATGAAAAATCAGATAAGGGCTTGTACAAGACAAAGCCGCCAATTCTGACACACGCCTGGCCGAAGCCAAGGCCAACAGCATGACCACTTTCCACGTGAGATATTTTAGTTCCACGGTTTTAAGTGGTTCAAACCAATGCGACTTTAGGAAATCCAACACCACGTTGAGATCCCAAGGTGCCACTGGGGGCACAAAAGGGGGCTGAATATGCAGCACTCCCTTAACAAATGTCTGAACTTCAGGTAGTGAAGCCAGTTCTTTTTGGAAGAAAATCGATAGAGCCAAAATCTGGACCTTAATGGAACCCAATTTTAGGCCCATAGTCACCCCTGACTGTAGGAAGTGCAGAAATCGACCTAGCTGAAATTCCTCCGTTGGGGCCTTCCTGGCCTCACACCACGCAACATATTTCCGCCATATGCGGTGATAATGGTTTGCGGTCACTTCTTTCCTAGCTTTAATTAGCGTAGGGATAACTTCCTCCGGAATGCCCTTTTCCTTCAGGATCCGGCGTTCAACCGCCATGCCGTCAAACGCAGCCGCGGTAAGTCTTGGAACAGACAGGGCCCCTGCTGCAGCAGGTCCTGTCTGAGCGGCAGAGGCCATGGGTCCTCTGAGATCATTTCTTGAAGTTCTGGGTACCAAGCTCTTCTTGGCCAATCCGGAACAATGAGTATAGTTCTTACTCCTCTCCTTATTATTCTCAGTACCTTGGGTATGAGAGGCAGAGGAGGGAACACATACACCGACTGGTACACCCACGGTGTTACCAGAGCGTCCACAGCTATCGCCTGAGGGTCCCTTGACCTGGCGCAATATCTTTTTAGCTTTTTGTTTAGGCGGGACGCCATCATGTCCACCTGTGGCCTTTCCCAACGGTTTACAATCATTTTGAAGACTTCTGGATGAAGTCCCTACTCTCCCGGGTGGAGGTCGTGTCTGCTGAGAAAGTCTGCTTCCCAGTTGTCCACTCCGGGAATGAACACTGCTGACAGTGCTAACACATGATTTTCCGCCCATCGGAGAATCCTTGTGGCTTCTGCCATCGCCATCCTGCTTCTTGTGCCACCCTGTCGGTTTACATGGACGACCGCCGTGATGTTGTCTGACTGGATCAGCACCGGCTGGTGTTGAAGCAGGGGTCTTGCCTGACTTAGGGCATTGTAAATGGCCCTTAGTTCCAGAATATTTATGTGTAGGGAAGTCTCCTGACTTGACCATTGTCCTTGGAAATTTCTTCCCTGTGTGACTGCACCCCAACCTCGAAGGCTGGCATCCGTGGTCACCACTACCCAGTCCTGTATGCCGAATCTGCGGCCCTCTAGAAGATGAGCACTTTGCAGCCACCACAGCAGCGACACCCTGGCCCTCGGAGACAGGGTTATCAGCCGATGCATCTGAAGATGCGATCCGGACCACTTGTCCAACAGATCCCACTGAAAGATCCTTGCATGGAACCTTCCGAATGGAATTGCTTCGTAAGAAGCCACCATCTTTCCCAGGACTCGCGTGCAGTGGTGCACCGACTAGAGATGAGCGCCTGAAATTTTTCGGGTTTTGTGTTTTGGTTTTGGGTTCGGTTCCGCGGCCGTGTTTTGGGTTCGAACGCGTTTTGGCAAAACCTCACCGAATTTTTTTTGTCGGATTCGGGTGTGTTTTGGATTCGGGTGTTTTTTTCAAAAAACACTAAAAAACAGCTTAAATCATAGAATTTGGGGGTCATTTTGATCCCAAAGTATTATTAACCTCAAAAACCATAATTTACACTCATTTTCAGTCTATTCTGAATACCTCACACCTCACAATATTATTTTTAGTCCTAAAATTTGCACCGAGGTCGCTGTGTGAGTAAGATAAGCGACCCTAGTGGCCGACACAAACACCGGGCCCATCTAGGAGTGGCACTGCAGTGTCACGCAGGATGTCCCTTCCAAAAAACCCTCCCCAAACAGCACATGACGCAAAGAAAAAAAGAGGCGCAATGAGGTAGCTGTGTGAGTAAGATTAGCGACCCTAGTGGCCGACACAAACACCGGGCCCATCTAGGAGTGGCACTGCAGTGTCACGCAGGATGGCCCTTCCAAAAAACCCTCCCCAAACAGCACATGACGCAAAGAAAAAAAGAGGCGCAATGAGGTAGCTGTGTGAGTAAGATTAGCGACCCTAGTGGCCGACACAAACACCGGGCCCATCTAGGAGTGGCACTGCAGTGTCACGCAGGATGTCCCTTCCAAAAAACCCTCCCCAAACAGCACATGACGCAAAGAAAAAAAGAGGCGCAATGAGGTAGCTGTGTGAGTAAGATTAGCGACCCTAGTGGCCGACACAAACACCGGGCCCATCTAGGAGTGGCACTGCAGTGTCACGCAGGATGGCCCTTCCAAAAAACCCTCCCCAAACAGCACATGACGCAAAGAAAAAAAGAGGCGCAATGAGGTAGCTGTGTGAGTAAGATTAGCGACCCTAGTGGCCGACACAAACACCGGGCCCATCTAGGAGTGGCACTGCAGTGTCACACAGGATGTCCCTTCCAAAAAACCCTCCCCAAACAGCACATGACGCAAAGAAAAAAAGAGGCGCAATGAGGTAGCTGTGTGAGTAAGATTAGCGACCCTAGTGGCCGACACAAACACCGGGCCCATCTAGGAGTGGCACTGCAGTGTCACGCAGGATGTCCCTTCCAAAAAACCCTCCCCAAACAGCACATGACGCAAAGAAAAAAAGAGGCGCAATGAGGTAGCTGACTGTGTGAGTAAGATTAGCGACCCTAGTGGCCGACACAAACACCGGGCCCATCTAGGAGTGGCACTGCAGTGTCACGCAGGATGTCCCTTCCAAAAAACCCTCCCCAATCAGCACATGATGCAAAGAAAAAGAAAAGAAAAAAGAGGTGCAAGATGGAATTGTCCTTGGGCCCTCCCACCCACCCTTATGTTGTATAAACAAAACAGGACATGCACACTTTAACCAACCCATCATTTCAGTGACAGGGTCTGCCACACGACTGTGACTGATATGACGGGTTGGTTTGGACCCCCCCCAAAAAAGAAGCAATTAATCTCTCCTTGCACAAACTGGCTCTACAGAGGCAAGATGTCCACCTCATCTTCACCCTCCGATATATCACCGTGTACATCCCCCTCCTCACAGATTATCAATTCGTCCCCACTGGAATCCACCATCTCAGCTCCCTGTGTACTTTGTGGAGGCAATTGCTGCTGGTCAATGTCTCCGCGGAGGAATTGATTATAATTCATTTTAATGAACATCATCTTCTCCACATTTTCTGGATGTAACCTCGTACGCCGATTGCTGACAAGGTGAGCGGCGGCACTAAACACTCTTTCGGAGTACACACTTGTGGGAGGGCAACTTAGGTAGAATAAAGCCAGTTTGTGCAAGGGCCTCCAAATTGCCTCTTTTTCCTGCCAGTATAAGTACGGACTGTGTGACGTGCCTACTTGGATGCGGTCACTCATATAATCCTCCACCATTCTATCAATGTTGAGAGAATCATATGCAGTGACAGTAGACGACATGTCCGTAATCGTTGTCAGGTCCTTCAGTCCGGACCAGATGTCAGCATCAGCAGTCGCTCCAGACTGCCCTGCATCACCGCCAGCGGGTGGGCTCGGAATTCTGAGCCTTTTCCTCGCACCCCCAGTTGCGGGAGAATGTGAAGGAGGAGATGTTGACAGGTCGCGTTCCGCTTGACTTGACAATTTTGTCACCAGCAGGTCTTTCAACCCCAGCAGACCTGTGTCTGCCGGAAAGAGAGATCCAAGGTAGGCTTTAAATCTAGGATCGAGCACGGTGGCCAAAATGTAGTGCTCTGATTTCAACAGATTGACCACCCGTGAATCCTTGTTAAGCGAATTAAGGGCTGCATCCACAAGTCCCACATGCCTAGCGGAATCGCTCCCTTTTAGCTCCTTCTTCAATGCCTCCAGCTTCTTCTGCAAAAGCCTGATGAGGGGAATGACCTGACTCAGGCTGGCAGTGTCTGAACTGACTTCACGTGTGGCAAGTTCAAAGGGCATCAGAACCTTGCACAACGTTGAAATCATTCTCCACTGCACTTGAGACAGGTGCATTCCACCTCCTATATCGTGCTCAATTGTATAGGCTTGAATGGCCTTTTGCTGCTCCTCCAACCTCTGAAGCATATAGAGGGTTGAATTCCACCTCGTTACCACTTCTTGCTTCAGATGATGGCAGGGCAGGTTCAGTAGTTTTTGGTGGTGCTCCAGTCTTCTGTACGTGGTGCCTGTACGCCGAAAGTGTCCCGCAATTTTTCTGGCCACCGACAGCATCTCTTGCACGCCCCTGTCGTTTTTTAAAAAATTCTGCACCACCAAATTCAAGGTATGTGCAAAACATGGGACGTGCTGGAATTTGCCCATATTTAATGCACACACAATATTGCTGGCGTTGTCCGATGCCACAAATCCACAGGAGAGTCCAATTGGGGTAAGCCATTCCGCGATGATCTTCCTCAGTTGCCGTAAGAGGTTTTCAGCTGTGTGCGTATTCTGGAAAGCGGTGATACAAAGCGTAGCCTGCCTAGGAAAGAGTTGGCGTTTGCGAGATGCTGCTACTGGTGCCGCCGCTGCTGTTCTTGCGGCGGGAGTCCATACATCTACCCAGTGGGCTGTCACAGTCATATAGTCCTGACCCTGCCCTGCTCCACTTGTCCACATGTCCGTGGTTAAGTGGACATTGGGTACAACTGCATTTTTTAGGACACTGGTGAGTCTTTTTCTGACGTCCGTGTACATTCTCGGTATCGCCTGCCTAGAGAAGTGGAACCTAGATGGTATTTGGTAACGGGGGCACACTGCCTCAATAAATTGTCTAGTTCCCTGTGAACTAACGGCGGATACCGGACGCACGTCTAACACCAACATAGTTGTCAAGGCCTCAGTTATCCGCTTTGCAGTAGGATGACTGCTGTGATATTTCATCTTCCTCGCAAAGGACTGTTGAACAGTCAATTGCTTACTGGAAGTAGTACAAGTGGGCTTACGACTTCCCCTCTGGGATGACCATCGACTCCCAGCGGCAACAACAGCAGCGCCAGCAGCAGTAGGCGTTACACGCAAGGATGCATCGGAGGAATCCCAGGCAGGAGAGGACTCGTCAGAATTGCCAGTGACATGGCCTGCAGGACTATTGGCATTCCTGGGGAAGGAGGAAATTGACACTGAGGGAGTTGGTGGGGTGGTTTGCGTGAGCTTGGTTACAAGAGGAATGGATTTACTGGTCAGTGGACTGCTTCCGCTGTCACCCAAAGTTTTTGAACTTGTCACTGACTTATTATGAATGCGCTGCAGGTGACGTATAAGGGAGGATGTTCCGAGGTGGTTAACGTCCTTACCCCTACTTATTACAGCTTGACAAAGGGAACACACGGCTTGACACCTGTTGTCCGCATTTCTGGTGAAATACCTCCACACCGAAGAGCTGATTTTTTTGGTATTTTCACCTGGCATGTCAACGGCCATATTCCTCCCACGGACAACAGGTGTCTCCCCGGGTGCCTGACTTAAACAAACCACCTCACCATCAGAATCCTCCTGGTCAATTTCCTCCCCAGCGCCAGCAACACCCATATCCTCCTCATCCTGGTGTACTTCAACACTGACATCTTCAATCTGACTATCAGGAACTGGACTGCGGGTGCTCCTTCCAGCACTTGCAGGGGGCGTGCAAATGGTGGAAGGCGCATGCTCTTCACGTCCAGTGTTGGGAAGGTCAGGCATCGCAACCGACACAATTGGACTCTCCTTGTGGATTTGGGATTTCGAAGAATGCACAGTTCTTTGCTGTGCTGCTTTTGCCAGCTTGAGTCTTTTCATTTTTCTAGCGAGAGGCTGAGTGCTTCCATCCTCATGTGAAGCTGAACCACTAGCCATGAACATAGGCCAGGGCCTCAGCCGTTCCTTGCCACTCCGTGTGGTAAATGGCATATTGGCAAGTTTACGCTTCTCATCCGACAATTTTATTTTAGGTTTTGGAGTCCTTTTTTTTCTGATATTTGGTGTTTTGGATTTGACATGCTCTGTACTATGACATTGGGCATCGGCCTTGGCAGACGACGTTGCTGGCATTTCATCGTCTCGGCCATGACTAGTGGCAGCAGCTTCAGCACGAGGTGGAAGTGGATCTTGATCTTTCCCTAATTTTGGAACCTCAACATTTTTGTTCTCCATATTTTAATAGGCACAACTAAAAGGCACCTCAGGTAAACAATGGAGATGGATACTAGTATACAATTATGGACTGCCTGCCGACTGCAGACACAGAGGTAGCCACAGCCGTGAACTACCGTACTGTACTGTGTCTGCAGCTAATATAGACTGGTTGATAAAGAGAAGATGTCTATGTAACTATGTATGTATAAAGAAGACTGAAAAAAATCCACGGTTAGGTGGTATACAATTATGGACGGACTGCCTGCCGAGTGCAGACACAGAGGTAGCCACAGCCGTGAACTACCGTACTGTACTGTGTCTGCAGCTAATATAGACTGGTTGATAAAGAGAAGATGTCTATGTAACTATGTATGTATAAAGAAGAATGAAAAAAATCCACGGTTAGGTGGTATTACAATTATGGACGGACTGCCTGCCGAGTGCAGAGACACAGAGGTAGCCACAGCCGTGAACTACCGTACTGTGTCTGCTGCGACTGGATGATAAATGATATAAAAAATATATATATATCACTACTGCAGCCGGACAGGTATATATTATATATTATATAATGACGGACCTGCTGGACACTGTCTGTCAGCAGAATGAGTTTTATTTTTATAGAATAAAAAAAAAAAAAACACACAAGTGAAGTCACACGACGAGTGTTTAACTTTTTCAGGCAATCACAATATAAGTATACTACTAACTATACTGGTGGTCAGTGTGGTCAGGTCACTGGTCAGTCACACTGGCAGTGGCACTCCTGCAGCAAAAGTGTGCACTGTTTAATTTTAATATAATATGTACTCCTGGCTCCTGCTATAACCTATAACTGGCACTGCAGTAGTGCTCCCCAGTCTCCCCCACAATTATAAGCTGTGTGAGCTGAGCAGTCAGAGAGATATATAATATATATAGATGATGCAGCACACTGGCCTGAGCCTGAGCAGTGCACACAGATATGGTATGTGACTGACTGAGTCACTGTGTGTATCGCTTTTTTCAGGCAGAGAACGGATATATTAAATAAACTGCACTGTGTGTCTGGTGGTCACTCACTATATAATATATTATGTACTCCTGGCTCCTGCTATAACCTATAACTGGCACTGCAGTAGTGCTCCCCAGTCTCCCCCACAATTATAAGCTGTGTGAGCTGAGCAGTCAGACAGATAATAAGAATTTACTTACCGATAATTCTATTTCTCGGAGTCCGTAGTGGATGCTGGGGTTCCTGAAAGGACCATGGGGAATAGCGGCTCCGCAGGAGACAGGGCACAAAAAAGTAAAGCTTTACTAGGTCAGGTGGTGTGCACTGGCTCCTCCCCCTATGACCCTCCTCCAGACTCCAGTTAGGTACTGTGCCCGGACGAGCATACACAATAAGGGAGGCATTTTGAATCCCGGGTAAGACTCATACCAGCCACACCAATCACACCGTACAACTTGTGATCTAAACCCAGTTAACAGTATGACAACAGAAAGGGCCTCTTAAAGATGGCTCCTTAACAATAACCCGAATTAGTTAACAATAACTATGTACAAGTATTGCAGATAATCCGCACTTGGGATGGGCGCCCAGCATCCACTACGGACTCCGAGAAATAGAATTATCGGTAAGTAAATTCTTATTTTCTCTATCGTCCTAAGTGGATGCTGGGGTTCCTGAAAGGACCATGGGGATTATACCAAAGCTCCCAAACGGGCGGGAGAGTGCGGATGACTCTGCAGCACCGAATGAGAGAACTCCAGGTCCTCCTTTGCCAGGGTATCAAATTTGTAAAATTTTACAAACGTGTTCTCCCCCGACCACGTAGCTGCTCGGCAGAGTTGTAATGCCGAGACCCCTCGGGCAGCCGCCCAAGATGAGCCCACCTTCCTTGTGGAGTGGGCTTTTACAGTTTTAGGCTGTGGCAGGCCTGCCACAGAATGTGCAAGTTGAATTGTGTTACAAATCCAACGAGCAATCGACTGCTTAGAAGCAGGTGCGCCCAACTTGTTGGGTGCATACAATATAAACAGCGAGTCAGATTTTCTGACTCCAGCCGTCCTTGCAATGTATATTTTTAAGGCTCTGACAACGTCCAACAACTTGGAGTCCTCCAAGTCGCTAGTGGCCGCAGGCACCACAATAGGTTGGTTCAGATGAAATGCTGATACCACTTTAGGGAGAAAATGCGGACGAGTCCGCAGTTCTGCCCTATCCGAATGGAAGATTAGATAAGGACTTTTATAAGATAAAGCCGCCAATTCAGATACTCTCCTGGCAGAGGCCAGGGCTAGTAACATAGTCACTTTCAATGTGAGATATTTCAAATCCACCTTTTTCAATGGTTCAAACCAATGGGATTTGAGGAAATCTAAAACTACATTTAGATCCCACGGTGCCACCGGAGGCACCACAGGAGGCTGTATATGCAGTACTCCCTTGACAAAAGTCTGGACCTCAGGGACAGAGGCCAATTCTTTTTGGAAGAATATTGACAGGGCCGAAATTTGAACCTTAATGGATCCCAATTTGAGACCCATAGATAATCCTGATTGCAGGAAATGTAGGAAACGACCCAGTTGGAATTCCTCCGTCGGAACCCTCCGATCCTCGCACCACGCTACATATTTTCGCCAAATGCGGTGATAATGTTTCACGGTGACTTCCTTCCGTGCCTTAATCAAGGTAGGAATGACTTCTTCTGGAATGCCTTTCCCTTTTAGGATCTGGCGTTCAACCGCCATGCCGTCAAACGCAGCCGCGGTAAGTCTTGAAAAAGACAGGGACCCTGCTGTAGCAGGTCCCTTCTCAGAGGTAGAGGCCACGGTTCGTCCGTGAGCATCTCTTGAAGTTCCGGATACCAAGTCCTTCTCGGCCAATCCGGAACCACTAGTATTGTTCTTACTCTTCTTTGCCGTATGATCTTCAATACCTTTGGTATGAGCGGCAGAGGAGGAAACACATACACTGACTGGTACACCCAAGGAGTTACCAGTGCGTCCACAGCTATTGCCTGTGGATCTCTTGACCTGGCGCAATATTTGTCCAGTTTCTTGTTGAGGCGAGACGCCATCATGTCTACAATTGGTCTTTCCCAACGGTCTATTAACATGTTAAAGACTTCTGGATGTAGACCCCACTCTCCCGGATGAAGATCGTGTCTGCTGAGGAAGTCTGCTTCCCAGTTGTCCACGCCCGGGATGAACACTGCTGACAGTGCTATCACGTGATTCTCCGCCCAGCGAAGAATCTTGGCAGCTTCTGCCATTGCACTCCTGCTTCTTGTGCCGCCCTGCCTGTTTACATGGGCGACCGCCGTGATGTTGTCCGACTGAATCAACACCGGCTTTCCTTGCAGGAGAAGTTCCGCCTGGCTTAGAGCATTGTAGATTGCTCTTAGTTCCAGAATGTTTATGTGAAGAG
Source organism: Pseudophryne corroboree (assembly GCF_028390025.1). Lineage (NCBI taxonomy): Eukaryota > Metazoa > Chordata > Amphibia > Anura > Myobatrachidae > Pseudophryne > Pseudophryne corroboree. Next base: position 323,242,715 of record NC_086452.1, on the reverse strand, counting down.
ACTTTTCCAGACTCGTCCATACTCCCTGGAAGTTTCTTCCTTGTGTGACTGCTCCCCAGCCTCTCAGGCTGGCGTCCGTGGTCACCAGGATCCAATCCTGAATGCCGAATCTGCGGCCTTCTAATAGGTGAGCCTTCTGCAACCACCACAGAAGTGACACCCTTGTCTTTGGTGACAGGGTTATTCGCAGGTGCATCTGCAGATGCGACCCTGACCATTTGTCCAACAGATCCCTTTGGAATATTCTTGCATGGAATCTGCCGAATGGAATTGCTTCGTAAGAAGCCACCATTTTTCCCAGGACTCTTGTGCATTGATGTACTGACACTTTTCCTGGTTTTAGGAGGTTCCTGACCAGATCGGATAACTCCTTGGCTTTTTCCTCTGGAAGGAAAACCTTTTTCTGAACCGTGTCCAGAATCATTCCTAGGAACAGCAGACGAGTTGTCGGGATTAAATGGGATTTTGGAATATTCAGAATCCACCCGTGTTGTCTTAGCACCTCTTGAGATAGTGCTAAAGCTGTCTCCAGCTGTTCTCTGGACCTTGCCCTTATTAGGAGATCGTCCAAGTATGGGATAACTAATACGCCTTTTCTTCAAAGAAGAATCATCATCTCGGCCATTACCTTGGTAAAGACCCGAGGCGCCGTGGACAATCCGAACGGCAGCGTCTGAAACTGATAGTGACAGTTTTGAACAATGAACCTGAGGTACCCCTGGTGTGCGGGGTAAATCGGAACGTGTAGATACGCATCCTTGATGTCCAAGGATACCATAAAGTCCCCTTCTTCCAGGTTCGCTATCACTGCTCTGAGTGACTCCATCTTGAACTTGAACTTTTTTATGTAGAGGTTCAAGGACTTCAGATTTAGAATAGGCCTTACCGAGCCATCCGGCTTCGGTACCACAAATAGAGTGGAATAATACCCCTTTCCTTGTTGTAATAGGGGTACTTTGACTATCACCTGCTGAGCGTACAGCTTGTGAATGGCTTCCAACACCCTCTCCCTTTCGGAAGAGACGGTTGGTAAGGCAGACTTCAGGAAACGATGAGGAGGATCCGTCTCTAATTCCAACCTGTACCCCTGAGATATTATCTGCAGGATCCAGGGGTCTACCTGCGAGTGAGCCCACTGCGCGCTGTAATTTTTGAGACGGCCCCCCACTGTCCCCGAGTCCGCTTGAGAGGCCCCAGCGTCATGCTGAGGTTTTTGCAGGAGCCGGGGAGGGCTTCTGTTCCTGGGAAGGAGCTGCCTGTTGGTGTCTCCTCCCTCTTCCTCTGCCTCGTGGCAGGTACGACAAGCCCTTTGCTCTCTTATTTTTGTAGGAGCGAAAAGGCTGCGGTTGAAAGGTCGGTGCCTTTCTCTGTTGGGGAGTGACTTGAGGTAAAAAAGTGGATTTCCCGGCAGTAGCCGTGGCCACCAAGTCTGATAGACCAACTCCAAATAACTCCTCCCCTTTATACGGCAAAACCTCCATGTGACGTTTTGAATCCGCATCGCCTGTCCACTGTCGTGTCCATAAGGCTCTTCTGGCTGAAATGGACATAGCACTCACCCGAGATGCCAGTGTGCAAATATCCCTCTGTGCATCACGCATATAGATAAATGCATCCTTTATTTGTTCTAACGACAGTAAAACATTGTCCCTATCTAGGGTATCAATATTTTCAATCAGGGATTCTGACCAAACTACTCCAGCACTGCACATCCAGGCAGTTGCTATAGCTGGTCGTAGTATAACACCTGCATGTGTGTATATATTCTTTTGAATAACTTCCATCTTTCTATCTGATGGATCCTTAAGTGCGGCCGTCTCAGGAGAGGGTAACGCCACTTGTTTGGATAAGCGTGTGAGCGCCTTGTCCACCTTAGGGGGTGTTTCCCAGCGCGCCCTAACCTCTGGCGGGAAAGGGTATAATGCCAATAACTTTTTTGAAATTATCAACTTTTTATCAGGAGCAACCCACGCTTCATCACACACGTCATTTAATTCTTCTGATTCAGGAAAAACTGTTTGTAGTTTTTTCACACCATACATAATACCCTGTTTTACGGTATCTGTAGTATCAGCTAAATGTAACGTCTCCTTCATTGCCAAAATCATATAACGTGTGGCCCTACTGGAAAATACGTTTGAATTTCTACCGTCGTCACTGGAATCAGTGCCCGTGTCTGGGTCTGTGTCGACCGACTGAGGCAAAGGGCGTTTTACAGCCCCTGACGGTGTTTGAGGCGCCTGGACAGGCATTAATTGATTGTCCGGCCGCCTCATGTCCTCAACTGACTGTTTAAGGGAAGATAAACCATCACGTAATTCCACAAATAAAGGCATCCATTCTGGTGTCGACCCCCTGGGGGGTGACATCTGCATATTTGGCAATTGCTCCGCCTCCACACCAATATCGTCCTCATACATGTCGACACCACGTACCGACACACACCGCAAACTCACAGGGAATGCTCTAATGAAGACAGGACCCACTAGCCCTTTTGGGGAGACAGAGGGAGAGTCTGCCAGCACACACCACAAAGCGCTATATATACAAGGGATATCCTTATATTAAGTGCTCCCTTATAGCTGCTTTAATATATATATATATATATAGCCATTAATGTGCCCCCCCTCTCTGTTTTACCCTGTTTCTGTAGTGCAGTGCAGGGGAGAGACCTGGGAGCCGTTCTGACCAGCGGAGCTGTGACAGAAAATGGCGCCGTGTGCTGAGGAGATAGGCCCCGCCCCTTTTTCGGCGGGTTCTTCTCCCGCTATTTTTCCAGTCAGGCAGGGGTTAAATATCTCCATATAGCCCCTATGGGCTATATGTGAGGTATTTTTAGCCTTGTATAAGGTTTATATTTGCCTCTCAGAGCGCCCCCCCCCAGCGCTCTGCACCCTCAGTGACTGCCCAGTGAAGTGTGCTGAGAGGAAAATGGCGCACAGCTGCAGTGCTGTGCGCTACCTTATGAAGACTGAGGAGTCTTCAGCCGCCGGTTTCCGGACCTCTTCACGCTTCAGCATCTGCAAGGGGGTCGGCGGCGCGGCTCCGGGACCGGACTCCACGGCTGGGCCTGTGTTCGATCCCTCTGGAGCTAATGGTGTCCAGTAGCCAAGCAGCAAATCCACTCTGCATGCAGGTGAGTTTACTACTTTCCCCCTAAGTCCCACGTTGCAGTGATCCTGTTGCCAGCAGGACTCACTGTAAAGAAAAAAACCTAAACTAAACTTTCTCTAAGCAGCTCTTTAGGAGAGCCACCTAGATTGCACCCTTCTCGTTCGGGCACAAAATCTAACTGGAGTCTGGAGGAGGGTCATAGGGGGAGGAGCCAGTGCACACCACCTGACCTAGTAAAGCTTTACTTTTTTGTGCCCTGTCTCCTGCGGAGCCGCTATTCCCCATGGTCCTTTCAGGAACCCCAGCATCCACTTAGGACGATAGAGAAATATATAATATTATATATAGATAATAGATGATGCAGCACACTGGCCTGAGCCTGAGCAGTGCACACAGATATGGTATGTGACTGACTGAGTCACTGTGTGTATCGCTTTTTTCAGGCAGAGAACGGATATATTAAATAAACTGCACTGTGTGTCTGGTGGTCACTCACTATATAATATATTATGTACTCCTGGCTCCTGCTATAACCTATAACTGGCACTGCAGTAGTGCTCCCCAGTCTCCCCCACAATTATAAGCTGTGTGAGCTGAGCAGTCAGACAGATATATATAATATTATATATAGATAATAGATGATGCAGCACACTGGCCTGAGCCTGAGCAGTGCACACAGATATGGTATGTGACTGACTGAGTCACTGTGTGTATCGCTTTTTTCAGGCAGAGAACGGATATATTAAATAAACTGCACTGTGTGTCTGGTGGTCACTCACTATATAATATATTATGTACTCCTGGCTCCTGCTATAACCTATAACTGGCACTGCAGTAGTGCTCCCCAGTCTCCCCCACAATTATAAGCTGTGTGAGCTGAGCAGTCAGACAGATATATATAATATTATATATAGATAATAGATGATGCAGCACACTGGCCTGAGCCTGAGCAGTGCACACAGATATGGTATGTGACTGACTGAGTCACTGTGTGTATCGCTTTTTTCAGGCAGAGAACGGATATATTAAATAAACTGCACTGTGTGTCTGGTGGTCACTCACTATATAATATATTATGTACTCCTGGCTCCTGCTATAACCTATAACTGGCACTGCAGTAGTGCTCCCCAGTCTCCCCCACAATTATAAGCTGTGTGAGCTGAGCAGTCAGACAGATATATATAATATTATATATAGATAATAGATGATGCAGCACACTGGCCTGAGCCTGAGCAGTGCACACAGATATGGTATGTGACTGACTGAGTCACTGTGTGTATCGCTTTTTTCAGGCAGAGAACGGATATATTAAATAAACTGCACTGTGTGTCTGGTGGTCACTCACTATATAATATATTATGTACTCCTGGCTCCTGCTATAACCTATAACTGGCACTGCAGTAGTGCTCCCCAGTCTCCCCCACAATTATAAGCTGTGTGAGCTGAGCAGTCAGACAGATATATATAATATTATATATAGATAATAGATGATGCAGCACACTGGCCTGAGCCTGAGCAGTGCACACAGATATGGTATGTGACTGAGTCACTGTGTGCTGTGTATCGCTTTTTTCAGGCAGAGAACGGATTATAAAGTAAACTGCACTGTCCTCACTAGTAAACTCTCTCCACTCAGTCTCTACACTTCTACAGTAACAGTACTCCTCCTAGTCAGCTCCAGTAAATCTCTCTCAGTCTCTTATAATCTAAATGGAGAGGACGCCAGCCACGTCCTCTCCCTATCAATCTCAATGCACGTGTGAAAATGGCGGCGACGCGCGGCTCCTTATATAGAATCCGAGTCTCGCGATAGAATCCGAGCCTCGCGAGAATCCGACAGCGTCATGATGACGTTCGGGCGCGCTCGGGTTAACCGAGCAAGGCGGGAAGATCCGAGTCGCTCGGACCCGTGAAAAAAAACATGAAGTTCTGGCGGGTTCGGATTCAGAGAAACCGAACCCGCTCATCTCTAGCACCGACACCTGTTTTGGTTTTAGGAGGTCTCTGACTAGAGATGACAACTCCTAGGCCTTCTCCTCCGGGAGAAACACTTTTTTCTGTTCTGTGTCGAGAACCATCCCCAGGAACAGTAGACGCGTTGTAGGAACCAGCTGCGACTTCGGAATGTTCAGGATCCAGCCGTGCTGTTGTAGCACTGCCCGAGCTAGTGCTACTCCGATCAGCAACTGTTCCCTGGATCTCGCCTTTATAAGGAGATCGTCCAAGTACGGGATAATTATAACTCCCTTTTTTCGAAGGAGTATCATCATCTCTGCCATTACCTTAGTAAATACCCTCGGTGCCGTGGACAGACCAAACGGCAACGTCTGGAATTGGTAATGACAGTCCTGTACCACAAATCTGAGGTACTCCTGGTGAGGGGGTAAATGGGGACATGCAGGTAAGCATCCTTGATGTCCAGTGATACCATGAAATCCCCTTCGTCCAGGCTTGCAATAACCGCCCTGAGCGATTTCATTTTGAACTTGAACCTTCGTATATAAGTGTTCAAGGATTTCAAATTTAAGATGGGTCTCACCGAACCGTCCGGTTTCGGTACCACAAACATTGTGGAATAGTAACCCCGTCCCTGTTGAAGGAGGGGTACCTTGACTATTACCTGCTGCGAATACAGCTTGTGAATTGCCTCCAGCACTGCCTCCCTGTCCGAGGGAGCCGTCGGCAAGGCAGATTTGAGGAAACGGCGAGGGGGAGACGTCTCGAATTCCAGCTTGTACCCCTGAGATACTACCTGTAGAATCCAGGGATCCACCCGTGAGCGAGCCCACTGGTCGCTGAAGTTCTTGAGACGGGCCCCCACCGTACCTGGCTCCGCCTGTGGAGCCCCAGCGTCATGCGGTGGACTTAGAGGAAGCGGGGGAGGACTTTTGTTCCTGGGAACTGGCTGTATGCTGCAGCTTTTTCCCCCTACCTCTGCCTCTGGGCAGAAAGGACGCGCCTTTAACCCGCTTACCATTCTGGGGCCGAAAGGACTATACCTGATAATACGGTGCTTTCTTTGGCTTTGAGGGAACATGGGGTAAAAATGCTGATTTCCCAGCTGTAGCTGTGGAAACGAGGTCCGAGAGACCATCCCCAAACAACTCCTCACCCTAGTAAGGCAAAACTTCCATGTGCCTTTTAGAATCAGCATCACCTGTCCACTGCCGAGTCCGCAAATATCCCTCTGTGCATCTCTCATGTATAAGACTGCGTCTTTAATGTGCTCTACGGTTAGCAATATAGTGTCCCTGTCTAAGGTATCAATGTTTTCTGACAGGGAATCTGACCACGCAGCTGCAGCACTACACATCCATGCTGAAGCAATAGCTGGTCTCAGTAGAATGCCTGAGTGTGTATATACAGACTTCAGGATAGCCTCCTGCTTTCTATCTGCAGGTTCCTTTAAGGCGGCCGTGTCCGGAGACGGTAGTGCCACCTTCTTTCACAGACGTGTGAGCGCTTTATCCACCCTAGGGGATGTCTCCCAACGTGACCTGTCCTCTGGCGGGAAAGGGTACGCCATTAGTAACTTTTTAGAAATTACCAGTTTCTTATCGGGGGAAGCCCACGCTTCTTCACACACTTCATTTAATTCATCAGAAGGGGGAAAAACCACTGGTAGTTTTTTCTCCCCAAACATAATACCCTTTTTTGTGGTACCTGGGGTAATATCAGAAATATGCAACACATTTTTCATTGCCGTAATCATGTAACGGGTGGCTCTATTGGAATGTACACTAGTCTCATCATCGTCGACACTGGAGTCAGTATCCGTGTCGACATCTGTGTCTGCCATCTGAGGTAGTGGGCGTTTTAGAGCCCCTGATGGCTTTTGAGACGTCTGGGCAGGCACGGGCTGAGAAGCCGGCTGTCCCACATCTGCTATGTCGTCAAACCTTTTATGTAAGGAGTTGACACTGTCGCGTAATTCCTTCCACATATCCATCCACTCAGGTGTCGACCCCGCAGGGGGTGACATCACATTTATCGGCACCTGCTCCGCCTCCACATAAGCCTCCTCATCAAACATGTCGACACAGCCGTACCGACACACCGCACACACACAGGGAATGCTCTAATTGAGGACAGGACCCCACAAAGTCCTTTGGGGAGACAGAGAGAGAGTATGCCAGCACACACCAGAGCGCTATATATAATGTAGGGATTCACACTATACATACAGAGATTTTTCCCTTATAGCTGCTATTAATATACAGATACTGCGCCTAAATTTAGTGCCCCCCCTCTCTTTTTTACTCTATGAAGTCTGGAAACTGCAGGGGAGAGCCTTGGGAGCGTCCTTCCAGCGGAGCTGTGAGAGGAAATGGCGCCAGTGTGCTGAGGGAGATAGCCCCGCCCCTTTCTCGGCGGGCTTCTCCCGCTTTTTTATGGAATATATGGCAGGGGATTTTACACATATATAGTCTTAATGACTATATTATGCGTTATTTTGCCAGTAAGGTACTCTTATTGCAGCCCCAGGGCGCCCCCCCCCAGCGCCCTGCACCCATCAGTGACCGGAGTGTGTGGTGTGCATGGGGAGCAATGGCGCACAGCTGCAGTGCTGTGCGCTACCTTAATGAAGACCGAAGTCTTCTGCCGCCGATTTTCAGGAACATCTTCTTGCTTCTGGCTTTGCAAGGGGGACGGCGGCACGGCTCCGGGACCGGACGACCGAGGCTGGGCCTGTGTTCGATCCCTCTGGAGCTAATGGTGTCCAGTAGCCTAAGAAGCCCAAGCTAGCTGCAAGCAGGTAGGTCCGCTTCTCTCCCCTAAGTCCCTCGTAGCAGTAAGTCTGTTGCCAGCAGATCTCACTGAAAATAAAAAACCTAAATATAACTTTCTTTTCTAAGAGCTCAGGAGAGCCCCTAGTGTGCATCCAGCTCGGCCGGGCACAAAATTCTAACTGAGGTCTGGAGGAGGGTCATAGAGGGAGGAGCCAGTGCACACCAGTTAGTCCTAAAGCTTTCTTTAGTTGTGCCCAGTCTCCTGCGGAGCCGCTATTCCCCATGGTCCTTACAGAGTTCCCAGCATCCACTAGGACGTCAGAGAAAAGAATAACAAGACAAGATAATAACAAGGGATCAGGGCCGTCTTAACAGCAATGTAGGCCCCTGGGCAAAGCAATGCACAGGGGCCCCTACCCATCCACCAGCAGTAGGGATGGGGTGTTATCAGTGACAGCTTTGATGTTCTGCGGGCGATAGGGGGTGTTCTATCTTCCGCTCAGCATTTAGGACCTAGAGCAGTAATTTCTGCTAATTGCTCCTTTACTGCACGGATGGCGGGAGATGGGGCGGGAGGGAGAACACTAAACTGTAGAAGGGGTATTGGGCTGAATGATGGGGCCCCGGCACATGACTTCCAGGGTGGCAGGGGTGTTTAATACACAGGGGAGGGGTGGATAGTGGCAGGGCCGGTGCAAGGTTTCCCAGCACCCTAGGCAAATCATCAGCAACCCCCCCCCCCCCAAAAAAAATAATAATAATAATAATAATAATTATATATATATATCAGAGGCGTAATTAGGGATTTTGGAGCCCAGGGCAATATCATTAATGCCCCCCCCCCCCCCAAAAGAAGCAAAGGTTAAAATCATGCGCGCGCGCTCCGGAAGAGGGGCCGTGGCCACTAAACAGGGGGCATGTCCCTCGGTGTAGTAATACCCCTTATACTCTCTAGTACTGGTGCCCCTTTCACCTTGTAACACACTGAATGAGCAGACATTCACCTTGTAGCACACTGAATGAGCCGACATTCACCTTGTAGCACACTGAATGAGCCAAAATTCACATTGTAGCACACTGAATGAGCCGAAATTCACCTTGTAGCACACTGAATGAGCCAAAATTCACATTGTAGCACACTGAATGAGCCGAAATTCACATTGTAGCACACTGAATGAGCCGAAATTCACATTGTAGCACACTGAATGAGCCGAAATTCACATTGTAGCACACTGACTGAGCCAAAATTCACCTTGTAGCACACTGAATGAGCCGACATTCACATTGTAGCACACTGAATGAGCCGACATTCACATTATAGCACACTGAATGAGCCGAAATTCACATTGTAGCACACTGAATGAGCCGACATTCACATTGTAGCACACTGAATGAACCGAAATTCACCTTGTAGCACACTGAATGAGCCAAAATTCACCTTGTAGCACACTGAATGAGCCGACATTCACATTGTAGCACACTAAATGAGCCGAAATTCACCTTGTAGCACACTGAATGAGCCGACATTCACATTGTAGCACACTGAATGAGCCGACATTCACATTATAGCACACTGAATGAAGCGAAATTCACCTTGTAGCACACTGAATGAGCCAAAATTCACATTGTAGCACACTGAATGAGCCGAAATTCACCTTGTAGCACACTGAATGAGCCGACATTCACATTATAGCACACTGAATGAGCCGACATTCACATTATAGCACACTGAATGAGCCGAAATTCACATTGTAGCACACTGAATGAGCCGAAATTCACATTGTAGCACACTGACTGAGCCAAAATTCACCTTGTAGCACACTGAATGAGCCGACATTCACATTGTAGCACACTGAATGAGCCGACATTCACATTATAGCACACTGAATGAGCCGACATTCACATTATAGCACACTGAATGAGCCGAAATTCACATTGTAGCACACTGAATGAGCCGAAATTCACATTGTAGCACACTGACTGAGCCAAAATTCTCCTTGTAGCACACTGAATGTGCCGACATTCACATTGTAGCACACTGAATGAGCCGACATTCACATTATAGCACACTGAATGAGCCGACATTCACATTGTAGCACACTGAATGAGCCGACATTCACGTTGTAGCACACTGAATGAGCCGACATTCACATTATAGCACACTGAATGAGCCGAAATTCACATTGTAGCACACTGAATGAGCCGAAATTCACCTTGTAGCACACTGAATGAGCCGACATTCACATTGTAGCACACTGAATGAGCCGACATTCACATTATAGAACACTGAATGAGCCGAAATTCACATTGTAGCACACTGAATGAGCCGACATTCACATTATAGAACACTGAATGAGCCGAAATTCACCTTGTAGCACACTGAATGAGCCGAAATTCACATTGTAGCACACTGAATGAGCCGACATTCACATTGTAGCACACTGAATGAGCCGACATTCACATTATAGCACACTGAATGAGCCGACATTCACATTATAGCACACTGAATGAGCCGACATTCACATTATAGCACACTGAATGAGCCGACATTCACATTATAGCACACTGAATGAGCCGACATTCACATTATAGCACACTGAATGAGCCGAAATTCACATTATAGCACACTGAATGAGCCGACATTCACATTGTAGCACACTGAATGAGCCGACATTCACATTATAGAACACTGAATGAGCCGAAATTCACCTTGTAGCACACTGAATGAGCCGAAATTCACATTATAGCACACTGAATGAGCCGACATTCACATTGTAGCACACTGAATGAGCCGACATTCACATTATAGCACACTGAATGAGCCGACATTCACATTATAGCACACTGAATGAGCCGAAATTCACCTTGTAGGACACAGTGTGAACTGAAATTCACATTCTAGGCCTGAAGAGAGATGGGGCATTAAGAGGGAGAGAGGAGGGGGGCTTGGCATGAGGAGAAAGAGGCATATGGGGGGAGAGAGCGCAAGGGAGAGAGGCAATGGGGAGAGATTTCAGCAGAGGAGAGGTGCTCTGGACAGCAGTTACACATCCAGACTGTACCTTCAGGTGGGGAGGCAGCTCTGTGGTGTCACATGCTGGGCGATCCGGTATTTGCAGTGCTCAAATGCTTCTGGACCCCGCAGCCCAGCAAAACATTATGCGGCCATGGGGGGGGGGGATATAAAATAAGCGGGAGGAGACGCAGAAGGCAGGAGGCAATGCGGGAGATTAACGGGGATAGGCAGAGTTGCGCAGCGGCTGATCCAGGAGTCCAGGACAGACTCTTCAGACTTATACTGTCCTGGACTCCTGGATCAGCCGCTGTGCAACTCTGCCTATCCCCGTGAAGTGAAGAGGAGCCGAGCCCGCTTGCCTGTGTACAGCTCCGGGAGCGTGACGCTGTCACTGCGGTCACGCTCCCGGCTCCCAGCACCAGCACACACATGACGGAGGCAGCATAGTGCGCCAGCGCGGTGCGGCGCTATAGTAACGGGCGGCAATAGCGGGGGCGGGCGGTGTCGGATGTGCCTTTCCTCCCTGGGTGAATGTGCCGCCCCCGGACATCGGGGCGGGTATGATAAGGGAGGGGGAGTTAGCGACGCAGGCGCATCAGTGAAGGAGCAAGAGGAAAGACACTGGTGAGCCGGGACGCGGTGGCTTTACATTTTTTTTTTTTTAACTCAGCACCGCCCTTAAAGTGCCGGCGCCCATAGGCAGCTGCCTAAAGCTGCCTAGTGGTAGCGCCGGCCCTGGATAGTGGAGTGGGCTTAATAGTAATAATTTTTCGGTGGGAGAGCAGCTTGCTCGACTGCAGATATCTTGAGTTCCTGTAAATAGATTTCTTAACTTTCAATGGGATTAAAAAAAACTAGAGATTCTGACCTTTCAGGTACAGGGCACTTGGGGATCAGGTTCAGGAGCCAGAGAAATCCACCACCAAAAATATAAAATTGGCTACCAGGTGTGTGGAGCTGGAGCAGGGTTCAGCTGCTGGAAGGCTAATTTCTCTGGTTCTGGGCAGAGTAGAGACAAGCTCAGGGCCGGTTCTTGCCCTTTCGGCGCCCCGGGCAAAATTTAGGAGCGTGGCTTAACATGGGGGCGTGGTCAGTCACGCCCCCCATTTGTAGCGCCGCTGGGGGAAAAAAGAATATAAAAAAAAAAAAAGTATACTTACTGTACCCCGCTCCTGTTTCCAGACCCTGCAGACCGGCGCCGCTCTTCTCCTCGGATCTATGGGAGAGACGTCAGTCATGACGTCTCTCCCATAGCACAGCATAAGCGCTAGAGGTCAATTATGACCCCTAGCGTCTATGCCACAATGCTGTGCGGTGCGCGATGACGTCATCGCGCACCGCACACCAAAGGTCCTCTCCATGAAGGGAAACTAGACGCTTAGCGTCTGATTCCCTTCAGAGCGGGGGAGGACCAGCGCCACGAAGGGAAACCAGACGCTTAGCGTCTGGTTCCCTTCTCACAGCGGGAGGGGGGGCACAGCGGGGGCGCACACTGACAGTGGAGGATCTTGCCATGGTGCGGCACCCTCCGGATGGCGCCGGCGCCCTCCGGAAGGCGGCGCCCCGGGCAAAAGTCCTGCTTGCCCGTGGCAAGATCCGCCACTGGACAAGCTGCCAGTGTCCACTGAAAGGGGAGAGTCCTAGCTTTTGGAATATACAATCTAAAACTCTATGTCAGACAAAACTCAAGATACCTGGGCCAAAATTTACTAATATTCGTGTTTGTGTCGGTTTGTGTAGTGTTTAAACTCGTCTTGTATCGGGTGCATTTTCATGCAACTTTTTGAAACTATGGCCCTCATTCCGAGTTGTTCGCTCGCAAGGCGATTTTAGCAGAGTTACACACGCTAAGCCGCCGCCTACTGGGAGTGAATCTTAGCTTCTTAAAATTGCGAACGATGTATTCGCAATATTGCGATTACAAACTACTTAGCAGTTTCAGAGTAGCTTCAGACTTACTCGGCATCTGCGATCAGTTCACTGCTTGTCGTTCCTGGTTTGACGTCATAAACACACCCAGCGTTCGCCCAGACACTCCTCCGTTTTCTCCAGCCACTCCCGCGTTTTTTCCGGAAACGGTAGCGTTTTTATCCACACGCCCATAAAACGCCGTGTTTCCGCCCAGTAACACCCATTTCCTGTCAATCACACTACGATCGCCGGAGCGAACAAAAAGCCGTGAGTAAAAAAACTATCTTCATAGCAAAATTACTTGGCGCAGTCGCAGTGCGAACATTGCGCATGCGTACTAAGCAGAAAAACGCTGCGATGCGAAGAAAATTACCCAGCGAATGACTCGGAATGAGGGCCTATATACGCCAAGTTACTAAGCATTCGAGTTTATTGTTTTCGTGTTTTCCGATGTCGATGCCAGTCGTTTTTTTTTTGGCACATTTACGGCCGTCATTGTCGTTTGCGTACGTGTTTGTGTTGTTTTTGCTGGGTTTTTTTCTAAGTTAAACGCACAGGTTGTTTTTTTCCCGCTGCCGCATTTTCACTTTTAGTTTCGGTTTTCTCCCCGTTCGTGATTGGTTGTGTTTCATGTCACAACTGAGGGCCTGAGCTGACGGGAGGCAGCCTCAGTTGTAGGGGCTGAGATGTACCGGAACCTGGGAGGTTGTATCAGACCCCTGGACATGTAAGTAACATAAATAATAACTGCCCGAAGGCGTGACCACGACAACTTGGATAAAAGTCAATGATGTTTATTATGACAACTCCGCAACACAGCAGCAGTAAAAGAAAACGTAAAAGTCAGCAAAGAATAAATACAGTTCCTGGGTACTACAGGATGGCAGGAGCCACAGGGCACTGGTAGTGTGAGATAGTTCTTATGATCTTCTAGATGGAAAGTCCTTACCAGGCCCGACTGTAGCAATGGAGATAACCCAGGATTGTGCCAGCTGGTGTTCCAGGAAAAGCTGGGTTGCTGAAGATAAAACAGCTGCTGTGGATACTGGCTGGAACCAGACTGTTGTTAGCACGGAGTGGATACTGGCTGGAACCAGTTAAATAATAAATGAACTTGGGAGCGATGAAATATGAACTGAAATGTAGAACTTGAGAGTGGAGAAATAATAATACCGGTGGAGAGTGGTAAAGTGTAGAAAGGACACCGGCCCTTTAAGGGAAGCTGTACTCTGCTGGAAGCTGAGCTGGAAGCAGGTAATGTTGTAGCTGGAAACAGATGAATCCACAATGGATTGGAGAGTCAGGCTACACCGCAGGTGGAATGCTGGTGCGGGTCTCTATGGTGGAAGTCTTGAGACAGGAGCTGGAACCTGGAAGACAATCACAGGAGAGAGACAAACAGGAACTAGGTTTGACAACCAAAGCACTGACGCCTTCCTTGCTCAGGCACAACCTATTTATACCTGCAGCAAGGAAGGCATTGGCTAGGCAATTATGCAATTTAATAATACTGACAACGGATTGGTAGGAATGATCAGCTGACAGAATCCAAGATGGCTGCGCCCATGCAGACACTTGGAGGGAAGTTTGGATTGTAATCCATGTGGTCTGGAAAACAGTAATGGCGGCGCCGGCCACCGGAGACAGGAGACGCCAGGCTGACAGATGCACATCCGACCACGCGGACACAGCGGAGGCCGCGGCTGACGTAATCGCCACTCTGAATGCAGAAGCTCAGGGACGGCGGCGGAGGCCGCGGGAGACGCCATGCCAGATGTATAAGGCGTTACTGTGACTGCGTCCAGAGAGACAGGAGAGGATGCGGGAATGTGCACATCAGGATAACAGATGGGATCCGGTCCTGGAGCGCTGAGCCAGCCTTAGGAGGCATCTGATAGGTAAGAAATGGCGTCCAGATACCCGGATCGTGACAGCACCCCCCCCTTTAGGAGTGGCCCCAGGACACTTCTTTGGCTTTTGAGGAAACTTGGAATGGAATCTCCGGACCAAGGCAGGAGCATGGACATCAGAAGCATTGGTCCATGAACGTTCCTCAGGGCCATAACCCTTCCAGTCAATAAGATACTGAAGTTGACCGTAACGGTGACGTGAATCCAGGATCTTGGCTACTTCATACTCAACGCCTCGTTGAGTTTGGACTTTCGGAGTTGGAGGAAGTGAGGAATGAAACCGATTCAAGATTAGCGGTTTCAACAGGGAAACATGGAATGTCCTGGGTATCTTTAAGAAGGGAGGCAACTGGAGTCTGTAAGCAACAGGATTGATGACTTGATCAATTTTAAAAGGACCGATGTAGCGAGGTGCAAACTTCATACTGGGAACTCTTAACCTCAAATTCTTCGTGGATAACCATACCCGATCACCCACCTTGAGAGCAGGAACTGCTCGACGCTTCTTATCCGCAAACTTCTTGTACCTGAACGATGCCTTGAGCAGAGCTGATCGTACGCTCTTCCAGATATTGGCAAACTGATGCAAGGTGATATCCACTGCGGGAACAGAAGTTGCTGGAAGCGGTTGGAACTCAGGGACTTTAGGGTGGAATCCAAAGTTGGTGAAGAATGGTGTTGAAGAAGATGAAGAATGATACTGGTTGTTATGACAGAACTCGGCCCAGGGAAGTAATTGAACCCAGTCATCTTGAGAGGAGGACACATAGATGCGGAGGAAGGCCTCCAAGTCCTGATTCACCCTCTCGGTTTGACCATTGGTCTGAGGATGGTAAGCCGTGGAAAACTTTAGCTTGACTTGGAGGACTTGACATAAACTTCGCCAGAATTTGGCTGTGAATTGAACTCCTCGATCAGAGATAATTTCTTCAGGAAGACCGTGGAGTCGGAAGATCTCTTGTATGAATACTTGAGCCAACTTGGAAGCTGACGGAAGACCGTTGAGAGGAATGAAGTGTGCCATCTTGGTGAACCGGTCAACTACCACCCAGATGGTATTGAACTTGTTGCACATGGGTAAGTCTGTAATGAAATCCATCGACAAGTGGGTCCATGGTCGACGGGGAACGGACAGTGGAACCAGTTGCCCCGCAGGCGACTGGCGGGATACTTTATGTTGGGCACACTTTGGGCAAGATGCAATAAACTCCAAGACGTCCTTTTTCAGAGTTGGCCACCAATAGGACCTAGAGATAAACTCCAGGGTTTTTTGGATACCTGTATGTCCGGCAAAACGGGAAGCATGGGCCCAATGCATGAGCTTCTTCCTTAGCATCGGCTTCACAAAACTTTTCCCTGATGGGGGCGTAGAGTCCATCCCTACCGTGGAGAATGCCAACGGACTTATAATAGGATGCTTGTCTGAAGACTCTGACTCATTTTCTTGCTCCCATGAGCGGGAAAGGGCATCGGCCTTGCGATTCTGAGAGCCCGGACAGAACTGGAGTTTAAAGTCGAACCTGGAAAAGAAAAGTGCCCATCTGGCCTGACGAGGGTTGAGACATTGTGCGCCTTTCAAATATAGAAGGTTCTTGTGGTCTGTAAGGATGGTGATTGAATGAGAAGCTCCCTCCAACAGATATCTCCACTCCTCTAGAGCGAGCTTGATGGCTAGCAACTCCTGGTCGCCAATGGCATAGTTGCGCTCCGCTGGGGAGAACTTCCGTGAGAAGAAACTGCAAGGATGTAAATGGCCATCTTTAGCCCTCTGAGATAACACCGCTCCTACTCCAACGGAGGAGGCATCCACCTCTAGGATGAAAGGAGAGTCGATGTCAGGCTGTTTCAGGACAGGCGCAGAGATGAACCTCTGTTTTAAAAGATGAAAAGCTTGCATGGCTTCTTCAGACCACTTGGACGGGTTAGCACCCTTCTTGGTGAAAGCAGTAATAGGCGCCACAATGGTGGAAAAGTCTCGTATAAACTTTCGGTAATAATTGGCGAACCCTAAGAACCTCTGGACCCCTTTGAGGGTTAAGGGTACCGGCCAATTCTGAATTGCTTGTAGTTTCTCAGGATCCATCTCTAGTCCGGAACCGGACACAATGTACCCTAGAAACGGAATGGACTTGACTTCAAAGACGCATTTCTCTAATTTGCAATAGAGATGATTGACACGGAGACGGGACAGAACCTCCTTTACCCAAAAACGATGTTCCTCTAAATTGTTGGCAAAAATGAGGATATCATCTAGATAGACCACGACATGACGGTATAGAATGTCTCTGAAGATCTCATTGACGAAATGCTGGAAGACAGCTGGAGCATTGCTCAATCCGAAGGGCATGACGAGGTACTCATAATGTCCGTCACGGGTGTTAAATGCGGTCTTCCACTCGTCACCCTCACGGATCCGGATGAGATTGTATGCACCTCGCAAGTCCAGCTTTGTAAAGATGGTAGCTCCGCTAACTCTGTCAAAGAGCTCAGTAATCAGGGGTAAAGGATAACGGTTCTTGATGGTAATGTCGTTCAAACCTCTGTAGTCGATGCACGGCCGCAGACCACCATCTTTCTTTTTTACAAAAAAGAAGCCTGCGCCGGCTGGAGAAGAAGAAGGTCGAATGAACCCCTTTGCTAGGTTCTCTTTAATATATTCCTCCATAGAATGCGTCTCAGGCAGAGACAACGGATAAGTTCGGCCTCGAGGTGGAACCTTCCCTGGAACGAGATCAATCGGACAGTCCCATTCTCTATGAGGAGGAAGGATATCAGCAGAAGCTTTACTGAACACATCCGTGAAATCTTGATATGGAGGAGGTGGAACATCAGACGACCTGGGGGAGGAAGAACAGACAGGCAATACTTTAAACAAACATGTCTCAGCACAGGAGGAACCCCATGCCAGGATTTGCGTAGTCGTCCAATCAATTGTAGGATTGTGAAGACGGAGCCATGGAAGGCCCAGGACCACAGGATGTGTGGCTCTTGGAATCACTAAAAAAGAAATAAGTTCGGAATGAAGAACTCCCACTCTCAGACGAACTGGTAGAGTCCTTAAAGAAATAACTGCATCAAAAATTTTGCTGCCATCCACGGCAGTTAAAGAAATGGACGAAGGAAGTCTCTCGGTGGGTAGGGACCACCGTTTAACATAGGCTTCGGTAATAAAGTTCCCAGCTGCTCCGGAATCAAGGAGGGCAATGACGTTCCGATAACGTTGAGCAACTTGAAGCGAGACTGGGAGATTACAATCTTGAGAAGATGGAGAGGAGATCATTACTCCTAGCCGGCCCTCTCCTTGGCGAGCTAGGATTTGGAGTTTCCCGGACGTTTGGGACAGGCATTAATGGTGTGAGACGGAGCTGCACAATAGAGACAGAGAAACTCGGAGAGACGTCTTCGGCGCTCAGCAGGAGTTAAACGGGAACGGCCAAGTTGCATGGGCTCATCTTTAGATGGTGACAGTTGACGAGGAGGAGGAGCAGAAGATTTTGGAGCAGATGATCTTCCACGCTCAGTTGCTCTCTCTCTGAAACGTAAATCAACTTTCGTGCAGAGTGAGATTAGCTCATCTAACTTAGAAGGTAAGTCTCTGGTAGCTAACTCATCTTTAATATGCTCAGATAAGCCATGCCAGAATGCAGCATACAGGGCCTCGTCGTTCCATGCCAGTTCGGACGCCAGGATCTGGAACTGTATCAGATATTGTCCTACAGTACGTGACCCCTGGCGTAAACGGAGAATCTCGGATGAAGCTGAGGTTACCCGGCCTGGCTCGTCGAAGATGCGCCTGAATGTTGACACGAAGGCAGTGTAGGAAGATAGCAGGGTGTCGGACCTCTCCCATAACGGTGATGCCCAATCAAGGGCTGAGCCACTAAGAAGAGAAATAATGTAGGCAATTTTTGTACGGTCACTGGGAAAATTGCCAGGTTGTAGCTCAAACTGAATCTCACACTGGTTGAGAAATCCCCTGCAGAATCTTGGAGATCCGTCAAATTTTGCTGGCGTTGGAAAATGAAGACGTGGAGCAGAAATGGGTAAGGTGGGTGGGGTTATAGCTGGAGTCACTGTGGTTGACGCACCAGACGCGCCTGATCCACGGAGAGTTGTCTGAATCCCATCCAGCCGAGTAGAGAGATCCTGGAGACAGCGGATGATGTGGCCCTGTGCAGCCTCCTGATGTTCTAGTCGGGCTGCCAGTTCTTGCATCGGCCTGGCCGCTTGATCCTGGTCTCCGGCTGGATTCATTAGGTCAGTGCTTACTGTCACAACTGAGGGCCTGAGCTGACGGGAGGCAGCCTCAGTTGTAGGGGCTGAGATGTACCGGAACCTGGGAGGTTGTATCAGACCCCTGGACATGTAAGTAACATAAATAATAACTGCCCGAAGGCGTGACCACGACAACTTGGATAAAAGTCAATGATGTTTATTATGACAACTCCGCAACACAGCAGCAGTAAAAGAAAACGTAAAAGTCAGCAAAGAATAAATACAGTTCCTGGGTACTACAGGATGGCAGGAGCCACAGGGCACTGGTAGTGTGAGATAGTTCTTATGATCTTCTAGATGGAAAGTCCTTACCAGGCCCGACTGTAGCAATGGAGATAACCCAGGATTGTGCCAGCTGGTGTTCCAGGAAAAGCTGGGTTGCTGAAGATAAAACAGCTGCTGTGGATACTGGCTGGAACCAGACTGTTGTTAGCACGGAGTGGATACTGGCTGGAACCAGTTAAATAATAAATGAACTTGGGAGCGATGAAATATGAACTGAAATGTAGAACTTGAGAGCGGAGAAATAATAATACCGGTGGAGAGTGGTAAAGTGTAGAAAGGACACCGGCCCTTTAAGGGAAGCTGTACTCTGCTGGAAGCTGAGCTGGAAGCAGGTAATGTTGTAGCTGGAAACAGATGAATCCACAATGGATTGGAGAGTCAGGCTACACCGCAGGTGGAATGCTGGTGCGGGTCTCTATGGTGGAAGTCTTGAGACAGGAGCTGGAACCTGGAAGACAATCACAGGAGAGAGACAAACAGGAACTAGGTTTGACAACCAAAGCACTGACGCCTTCCTTGCTCAGGCACAACCTATTTATACCTGCAGCAAGGAAGGCATTGGCTAGGCAATTATGCAATTTAATAATACTGACAACGGATTGGTAGGAATGATCAGCTGACAGAATCCAAGATGGCTGCGCCCATGCAGACACTTGGAGGGAAGTTTGAATTGTAATCCATGTGGTCTGGAAAACAGTAATGGCGGCGCCGGCCACCGGAGACAGGAGACGCCAGGCTGACAGATGCACATCCGACCACGCGGACACAGCGGAGGCCGCGGCTGACGTAATCGCCACTCTGAATGCAGAAGCTCAGGGACGGCGGCGGAGGCCGCGGGAGACGCCATGCCAGATGTATAAGGCGTTACTGTGACTGCGTCCAGAGAGACAGGAGAGGATGCGGGAATGTGCACATCAGGATAACAGATGGGATCCGGTCCTGGAGCGCTGAGCCAGCCTTAGGAGGCATCTGATAGGTAAGAAATGGCGTCCAGATACCCGGATCGTGACATTTCAGATGGTAGGAGTGTCTGTGCGCAACCATATAAATACGCCCCAAACCGTCCGCACCTCGTGGGTTTAGTTAGTGGTGAGGAGAGAGGTTGTGCAGTGGAGTTTGGTGAGTAGTGTTTGTTTGGAGGAGTATTTTTGCGAGTTCTGAGTGTTGTATTGTGTTTGAAAGTAGTTTTGTCATTCTTGTTGTCTTGTATTTTTTGGTTTTGTCTCAATTTTGTCCTAGTTTTTTTTATTTATAGTCCCTTGTCAGTGTTTGTGTGTGTGTGTGTGTGTGTGTGTGTGTGTGTGTGTGTGTGTGTGTGTGTGTGTGTGTGTGTGTGATTAGTGTAGTGGTAGCGGAGGAGTGTTTTGTTTTGTCTTTTTTTTTCTGTGTTAATTGTTTAGTCACAATTATGTGTGACGCAGAGGTGGCTGAGGTGAGTGAGGTGGAGGGTGTTAGTGAGGGGGAGGAGGTCGGTCAGGTGGAGGAGGTGAGTGTTAGTGAGGTTAGTGAGGTGGAGGAGGTTGGTGAGGTTGCTGCAGCAGCCTCAAGTGACAGTGATAGTGACAGTCAGACAGCTCCGCAGCCACGCACCACTACTAAGACTGGGCGGAATGTCAAGTTTAGTTATGCAGAAAATGTGGCATTGGTGCGGGAGCTGATGAAGTATCAGCGGCAGCTATTTGGGCCTGAGTCCGCCAAGGTGCCAACACGGAAGAAGACGGTGTTGTGGGCGAAAGTAGTTGCTGCTGTAAATAGTGAGGGGGTGGTGAAGTGGACGGAGGACACGTGCTGCAAACGGTACTATGACATAAAACGACGTGTCAAGTCCAAAATGGCCAAGGAGGCGAAGTCGGCTCGCCCTTTATTGCCACATATCTGGACTATGAGGAGCCCATGTGGACTATAATCCCTCCACAAGTAGTGTCTGCAACCCATGTCCGGGATTCCGATCGCCCCAGGAAGGATGGTGAGCATGTGTATTTGCCTTAACATTCTATGACATTACTTCTGGCTTACTGTATGTTTTAAATGTGTGTCATGTGACGTTGCATATTACTCCCATCTTCAAGTGTGCGTCATCAAATACATTGTTTTGGGTCATGTTTCATACAAAAGTCAATGTAACGTCTTACTTGCTTGTATGTCATGTGGTTTTTCGACAGTACATTTTCCATGTGTAGTTTGGACTTGGTGTGTCATTGAATTGTCCAGCAATAATGTTTTACTTTTGCACATTGTACATTTT
Organism: Pseudophryne corroboree; assembly: GCF_028390025.1. NCBI lineage: Eukaryota > Metazoa > Chordata > Amphibia > Anura > Myobatrachidae > Pseudophryne > Pseudophryne corroboree. The sequence goes on along the minus strand of NC_086452.1, from coordinate 323,221,229 downwards.
GAAAGTTGGACTATGTTTTTTTTATTCTGTTATCCATGTGCAATGTTTCCAAATCAGTGGTTGATATGTTAGAGGCTGGAGTAGTGCAAAGTGTCTTTGAAGGCAGTTACATGTATAATTTCATTAGTACTCAATGTAATATTGTTTAAGTCAAGGCCACTATTTGCTGGTTCATTTTGAGTCTGTATTTGCACACTGACACAACAACTGCAGACTTAGTTACCTTACTGGTTTTTTTTTTTACATTTTTTAATTTTTATTGGCCTCATATTGTGTTAATGTGTGTTTGGAGTGCCACATCACAGACCTATTTCTATATCGCATCTGTATTTTTTTATTTTATTTTTTCATTTTATTTGAAAATGAAGCTGTGTGTGTTTTGGCTTGTTAGTGTATGTTTTTGGAATTGTGTCCTATGTCTGTGTCCTGTATATGATTCCCTGTGTTGCACTTTCCATAGTGCATATGGCTATTGGACAATGTTTTGGGTTTGTTGTTGTGCTTTTTGTGTTTAATGTCCTTATTTTTAGATTCATAATAAAACATCCATTTTTTAAAGATGTAATGTTTATAAGCATAATGGGTGGATGTATTAACAATAGCATGAATTATTTTATTTTTTTGGGATTTACAGTGTTGAAAAAAATCAGTACTGGTCGTCCTACAGTCACTCCCATCACATCTGATGATGATGATGCTGCGGAAGCAGGTAAAGTGTCCATTGTAGTATAGGTTAGGTTTGTAAATGAATGGCCATAACAAAATGTCACTTTCAATACTAGGTCCATTCAAAGAAGTCTTAAGCAGCAGAAGGCGCACTTCTGGAACACACCACAAAAAACATCTGCCAGCAAAGAAAGCAAGGTCTGATGTCCAGGGCCAACCACAGCAGGCTACCCCGCCACGAAGATTATCTACTGTTTGTTCGGTGCCCCCACTCCAAATTTTGGATACACCTCCAAGACGACAACCACACTCCCCTCATCTTGATTGTGAGTAACAAACTGTGATAACAATTAAAAATGTCAGATCTTTAAAAAACCATTTACTTAAACTCATTAAGTCAATACCCATCAAAATCTGCTATACTTACCCAAGTCAGTAAAACATGAAATGGAAACCAAACAAAATGGCTTACACAACATCCAGTAAAGATATGTATGTCCACTTCAGCCATACAGTAGCACATTGTGTGGAAGATGCTGCAACAGAAACTCATGTGTAAGCTTTGCAAATAGTAAGGTTGTTAGAATCATTTACACATGTGTGCTTGTCCTAACATTGCCAACTGCATACAAAAACATTACTATGTTTTGGTTGGAGACACTATAAGGCAACACATTATGGATTACAATGTGTTTTTAGGTAGGAGTATGTCTGATGTACCATACAACTCATGTGTTTGCTTTCAGAATGAAGTAACCAGACACATTTGCCACAAACAGGCATATGTATGTATTTAAGTAATGAGTGATGATGTTGCTAGGCCGGATATCTGAAAGCACCAGTCCATTACATGTGTTCCATGTTTAGTGCTTTGTACCAATGTATTAAACATATGGATAAGTAACGGATAAATGTTTTTAATTTCAGCTTCTAGTCCTGGTACCAGCATCCCTCCGCAACAACAGCAACTCAGTGACATGGATGACACAATCATGTTAGAAATGCATCCAGTAAGCGAAGGAATCAGCCCCCCAGCACCTGTGAGTACTCCCCCACAGCAAAGCACACCACCACCCCAACACAGCCCAACAACACCAGTAACACAAGGCCCTGATCAAGTGTTCTGGACCATTTGGGCTAGACAGCAGGCCACTAATGAAGATTGCCTGCGTAGGCAGACCCAAATGTTTGCAAGCCTACCATCTCACCTCAGACGAATCAGCAGAAATCTGAGTAGACAAAATGAAACAAACACAAGAATTGCAAATACCATGGAAATCATACGTGCAGACATTACACATGTCATGGGCAACTTACAGCGCATAATGGAAGAACAGCACAGACAACAGCAAAGCTATATAAACATTTTAGAAAGCAATCAAATGATCAATGAACCCATGTCCAGAATTGTAGACAATCAAAATGCTGCAACACGTGAACTCAATGCCACCCTCAGTAACCTCAATGAAACACTCAGATCCCTGCAGCAACAGCAAACAAGCAGCAGTTCTGGTACGACTACTCCAAATGTAACGTCAGTGTCATCACCACCAAGGCGCTCCACCAGAGCACGCCAACATGACAGTGGTAAAGGCAAAGGCCAGGACAAGCAACCACCCAAATAAACATAAAAAAACACACCCATTTCTTTAAAGAGAAGAGAAAAAAAACACTTACCAAGTGTATGATTAACAGAATATATATAACACTTAGCTCCTTTACAATTTGTACAACATCATTAATTATAACTGGTACAAACAACAAAAGGAATTTTGTACACACATTTCTTCTTTATCATCTTTGTATTTTTTGTTAGCAGGAAACTGTTGTTTGAGCTGCACATAGATGTTAGCATGCAGAAAGCAGACCACTTGATTTTTTTCTAATCATTACTCTTTCTAGATTCTAATCATTCTTTGAGCCAGAAGAGAGACTAATTGGCAGCCCGGCAGATTGTCTTAAGCAGGCAGAAAGCAGACCACTTGATTTTTTTCTAATCATTACTCTTTCTAGATTCTAATCATTCTTTGAGCCAGCAGACAGACTAATTGGCAGCCAGGCAGATTGTCTTAAGCAGGCAGAAAGCAGACCACTTGATTTTTTTCTAATCATTACTCTTTCTAGATTCTAATCATTCTTTGAGCCAGCAGACAGACTAATTGGCAGCCAGGCAGATTCATCCATGACCAATACAATTTACAATGTGAATTGTAACTGTTTACATTTCTTCTCTAGACAAATTGACAAGAAAAACACAATTGAGTTGGCTAAAAGTGTCCTAATATGTTGGGAGTAATATTTAGACAATTCAGTCCGAAAATGACTGACATTATTGTTGTGCCATGTTTGTGTGTGTTAAAAATAAGTAATCAGATTTAAAAACATGATGCAGAAACAACATTTGAAATATTTGAAAGTTGAACACAAATGTGTGTAATAATGGATATATGTTGTTAAATGTGTATTGCCTTACAAATCTACAATTTTTGGCCAGCAAACATAAGGAAATAAATTATTTTGCATGAGAGAAGTTTGTGTCCCTTTTATAGGCATCCTAATTCAGGTTAGAATGATTTGTAAGTGTCAACACATGTAAACACGGCTGAAAAAAGCAGGTCTATTTTTTTGCTGCGTTTTTTTACGAATTGCAAACAAATCCGACCGCAATTGAGCACTCAGAGACTAACACCCAAATACGAATGAATAGTGAATTCCCGTATTGTATGAAATAACAGGCGCGTTTGACCGATGGTCTATTCATTCGTATTTGTGTACTTTGCCGTTCAAACCATCACGAATGTCCCAAACACTGCCGAGATTTGTGCAAAGTGAATTCCCGTGTTGGGACTTAGTAAAAAAAACAAATCGGCCAAACTCGGATTTTTAGTAAATACTGGCCCTGGCTGGGAAGAGCAATTAACAGGCTCGGATGGGGACCACTGCTATGAAGTCAGATATCTCCAGTTCCCCATTGCTGATTTTCAAAATCTGGTACCCCTGGAAAAAGGGGACCCACAGCTATCAGCCCTGGGTCCTTATACTGCTGGGGCTCTTGGGCAACTGCCCATTGAGCCCATATGAAAAGACGGCCCTGCAGAGGATGGGGGGAAAAATCAAAGCAGAGCAGACCAACAGCAGGATCCCGGCAGACAGAATCCTGACAGATCCCACCGGTAAGTAGTAGGGTTAAGGTTAGGCAGTAGGGGAGGATTACGGTTAGGCTGCAGGAGATGGGGAGGTTAGTCATAGGCTTCAGGAGGTGACAATTAGGGTTAAGCTGTGGGAGGGGGAGTTGATGGGTTAGGCTGTGGGAAGGGTGAGATTTAGGTTTAAAATACTTACTGGGATGTGTCAGGATTCTGTCCATCAGGATTCTGCTGTCAGTCTTCTGCATGTCGGGATCCCGACTGCCCGGATTTCATATCCAACATAATAACAGACTGACAAATAAATAAGAGGGCCCTGTGCATGAACTTACAGTCTATAGAATGAAAGATGCCCGTTATAGCCACCCAATGCACCTTTGCATTGCGTTGCATATGTATGCGCAGTTTGGATCTGATCGACCGCTGTGCGAAAACGCACAGCAGCGATCAGATCTGAATTAGGCCCAGTATCAGGTCTATGTGTGAGACTGAGGGAGATATAATAACCTTTCATTAATATACCTGATTTTAAATGGTAACCTTTTATTGGCAGCAGCAGGGGTGGAACTTTATCATAAGGGGTGTAACAGCCATAGGTTCAGGTGGTGCAGAAGACCCCAAATTACTGCTCCTAAATTGGCCAGGTCAGAGCCAGGGGTGGACCAGGCCAAATGGCAGAGGGGAATGTGCCTCTTGGGCTGGACCCTTTAGAATGGCTTGGGCAGGTATCCAGTTGATAGGTGACTGATGTGGCCATGTCCAGCCTGCCAAGCTGACAAGGGTCCAGGCAGTCGCCAGGAAGCACCAAACATCTATATTTTAAAAGGTTAATAGAAACTAAAATATGCACCAATGCGGTTTTGCTATGATCCTTGTTGGTGCAAAGGCCATATTTGCAGGCAATTTAATATGGTGGTGGGCCCCTTACCCCTCCCCCCAGTCACCAACGATGTTTCCAGAGGCACAAACAGCCTCCTCCCCCTCCCCTTCCCGCTGTCACAGGGGATGCCTTCAGCAGCACAGACAGCCTCCTGGACACCGCTAGATGCTCCTCAGGAATTTGTGATGGTTTTGAACATACAGTTTGTTCCAGTGCCTTAGTACTGTAGTTGTAATATTTTTTACAACTCTTCTAGACTCTGAGTGAAAAGGTCATGAGAGACGAAGAAGATGCACAGCTTCAGAACCACTACTCATAAATAAAGGTTATTTTGTGTGTGAATGACATGTTGCCAATTTTATGTTTTTCTGCACTACACTAGAGGTGTTTTTTTCTTTACAAGTGTATATTGTTGTTGTTGTTGTTGTTGTTTTTTACTATTTTAGAAGCCCTGACTTAAATCCTCTATGCACTTGAGCATCGGCTTTAGATGATGCTGAAGGACTAGTATCGTCGTCATGATAGCAGCAGCTGCATTGCTAGTGTTTGCTTGCTGCTCCTGTTCTTTTCTTGATTGATCGTCATGATCCATATTGATGAACACACTTAAGTTGTACAAAAACAACTACAGTTTAAAAGTATTATTTACTACTTGAACTTTTTTTTTTAAATCACCACTCATGCTCGGTGAAAGTTGGGGTTCAGACAATCGAGTTTTGGCTGAAGGGACAGCTACTTGTGAGGAGAGTAAACGAGGTGGCTGAATGTAATTCCTCCTCATGGGGTGGAAGCCAAACTAAGTGTTAACGTTGGCCAGAGGGCGTAAAGAAAAAGAGGACTTCGTAGGAAGATAACTGTAGTTTTAATAAATAATCAGGCTGTACACGAATATTGGAGAAATAGAAGAAACTGGAAGAATTAGAGTCTGTGGTTAAATGACTTGAAGAGTGAAGCTGAAGAACTCTGGTAAAGAAGAACTGAAGACTGTGTTTTATGATTGAAAGACGAGGCTGAAGTACTTGGACTTTGAAGAAATGAAGACGTGGTTTGTGATTGAAAGATGAGGCTGAAGAACTTGGACTTTGAAGAAATGAAGACTGTGGTCTGTAATTGAAAGACTAGGCTGAAGAACTTGGACTTTGAAGAAATGAAGACATCTGCGGGAACCGCCGATAGCACCTGGAGCTCCTCTACGACCTGGGACCCCGTGAGCACTTCCACGAGTGGCAACGGACTTAGACAGCAGGACTGCAGCAGTGTTTAGGTAACCGATAGATAAGAGCAACCAGGACCAGGGAACCAGAAGTAACCTGGGAGCACAGAGCTGGAGAACCTTTCACAAGGAGGTAACGTGAAGCACTGGCACTCTCCCTCTGATCCAGCCCCCTTTTGTAAGGGAAGAACATGCAGGATTGGCTAGACACAGATTGGGAACTTCATTGGTAATCCTCTGGTCTCCAACATGGCTGCCCCCAGCACAGGAGACATACTTAGCTGTTAGCACACAGCTTTAGCCAGCTTCTGTCTTTGACACACTATACTGTGTCACCACTACAGGACCTTACCGCAGTGATCCCCAATGCAGCGCCCGCTTCCCCTCGGCCCCCGGACCTTGGCAGCCGCACATCCGTCCAGGAGGACCCGTCGCCAGCAGCTCCCTCCCGCTGCAGCCGCACCAACCAGCGGGACGGTAACCCGCGGGAGCACGCGCCTGAGGTAAGGCTCCGGAGCCTGACACTGCGGAGTCACAGTACTTGTATGTTATGGATACACAGTAGTCATAGTACACGTATATTATGGGTACAAAGTAGTCACAGTACTTGTTTGTTATGGATACACAGTAGTCACAGTACTTGTATGTTATGTATACACATTAGTCACGGTACTTGTATGTCATGCATACACAGTGGGGTACGGCCGGTGAAGTCATAGTACTTGTATGTTATGCATACACAGTGGGATACGGCCTGCAAAGTCACAGTACTTGTATGTTATGGATACACAGTAGTCACAGTACTTGTATGTTATGGATACACAGTAGTCACGGTACTTGTATGTTATGGATACACAGCGGGGTACAGCCTGCAAAATTACAGTATTTGTATTTTATGGGTACACAGTAGTCACAGTATTTGTACTTTATGGATATACAGTAGTCACAGTACTTGTATGTTATGGATACACGGTAGTCACAGTACTTGTATGTTACAGATATACAGTGGGGTACAGTACAAAAGAAAAAAGTATTACTTTTTTGTACTTTTTTTTTTACTTATTTTTAATTTTCTGAACTTTTTTTAACCTTTTTTATAACTTTTGTTGTACTTCTTTTTAACACTTGAACAGATGGACACTGGACAGGTGCATTGTCAGCACCGGAGTGGATGGACACTGGACAGGTGCTTTGGAAGCACTGGTGCAGATGGACTCTGCACAGGTGTATTGTCAGCACTGTAGCTTATGGACACTGGACAGGTGCATCGGCAGCACTGGAGTAGATGGACACTGGACAGGTGCATTGTCAGCACTGGAGTGGATGGACACTGGACAGGTGCATTGCCAGCACTGTAGCAGATGGACACTGGGCAGGTGCATCAGCAGCATTGGAGTGGATGGACACTGTACAGGTGCATCAGCAGCACTGGAGCGGATGGACACTTCACAGCTGCGTTGGCAGCACTGGAGCGGATGGACACTGGACAGGTGCATCGTCAGCACTGGAGTAGATGGACACTGGACAGGTGCGTTGGCAACACTGGAGTGGATGGACACTGGACAGGTGCGTCGGCAGCACTGGGGCAGATGGTCACTGGACAGGTGTGTTGTCAGCACTGTAGCAGAAGGACACTGGACAGGTGCATCGGCAGGAAATGAAAAAAAGAGGAATAGGACCCAATTGGGGTCCTATACCACTTTTTTCATTTCTTGTAAAGTAGAAGCAAAGGTGTGGCTTCGGAATATGATCGGGCAGCAGTCCTTGGCACTTGTTATAAACAGGTTTTTGTGAATATAGGCGCATCGGCCGCACTGGAATGGTTGGACACTAGACAGGTGCGTCGACAGCACTGGAGTGGATGGACACTGGACAGGTGCATTGGCAGAACCGGAGTTTATGGACACTGGACAGATGCATTGGAGGCACTGGAGTGGATGGACAGTGGACGGGTGCGCCGGCGGCACTAGACTGGATGGACACTGGACAGACACTTAATGGATATAGCACAGTCACTTCTGGAAGGTCACAGCACAGCCACTTAATTAACACAGCAACTTTAGATGGACCCAGGCAGAACAGCGCACTGTATATGGAGTCTGTACACTGCACAGCCACTTAAAATATAGCAGAGTGCAGTATATATCAGCGTGCCTGGACTGGAGTGAAATGGCGCAGAGTTCCAGCCGCGGCCCCCTTATATTGAATCCAAAACCCGCGAGAATCCGGCGCTGGCATGATGGCGTTTTGCCTCCGTTTGGAATCTGAGTCTGGCAGGATAACCTGAGCCACGGCTCAGATTGACTCGGATACCGGAAGTTTGGGTGGTCTCGGATTCCAAGGAATCCGAACTGCTTATCTCTAATTATTATTATTAAGGTGAGGAACATTTCAAGCAATTCAGTGAAGAGGGTCACAAATAATATCCCGAATACCCTCTTATCGAGACATGGCTACATTGTTCAGACCTGAACTATAGGAAAACGAATAATGTGCACTTCTACCTGTCTACCTGATAGTCACCCAAACAAGGGGATAATGCAAGCCATTGGGCCTTAGAGACAACTACCCCCCTTATAAATGATTAAACTTCACTGCAGTCAGTAAATAGCCATCAAACCCTTTCCCTTTAAGTAACAAGGGAGGGAGGGAGGGGGGTTGGGGGGAGAATCATAGTGCAAAACAATTGTGTATCGCAAATCGTTTAATGCTCTTCTTTCTTTTCTTTTAATACATTTTTGGTCTGTTTAATTTAAATATAGTAATTATCAGTTGAAACACACACAATTGTTATATATTAATATACTGTAATATATATTAATATACTGTAACTAACTTCCACTTGCATATCACTTATACTCCTTTCAGACCACATTCCGCAGGCCACACCCGGGAGCCGTACACGGGTGCTTCCTGGATGCGACCGGCTCAGGCCCCTTTCACACTGGCATCCGGCATTCCCAGCCCGGATTATTGCCGGGTTGGTGACGTCAGCGGTAACATTGCGGACATGGCGCTTGGAGATCAGATGATTTCCAAGCGCCGCCTGTCCTTGCTATGTTAATGGGAAACGGGTTGCATCGACTCGGAAGCCTGTTCACACCGCACAGCGACCCGGGTTGAAGTCGTATTCCACCTGGAATATTTCTCCTGGCATCTTTCAGACAGCACAGCAACCTGGGTTACTGTGCGCTCATGTGCCATAACCCAGGTTACAAGCTGGCGGTCTGAAAGGGGTATTACTGAACCTAATACTTTAGGTTGGAAGGGTAGGATAACCTCCTTGTGCCTGGAAAGGGGTAGACAAGCATGTTCTATTTTCCTCTTCATCAACTGCTGAAGGTAAATGACAGTCATTTCTCTACCCTTATATCAGATATATAATATAGCTGCCCTTTAGCTTCCAATGCTGGGATATAGACAAGTCCTACAATATTAGCATACAAATTACAGGTAAGAATTTGTCCTTCTGGCTCCTAAACCTGAAAAACTTCCCTTGCACCAAGGTGCTTGCTAACTCTTCTATGTTACTTTTACAGTATGTTATACAATACTACACTGAACTTTTCCCCTCAAATTGTGGTGTTTATTTGGTGAAGAACAATTGAGTTTCTAAAATGATTATGGGGGTCATTCTGAGTTGATAGCTCGCTAGCAACTTTTTGGAGCGCTGCGATCAGATAGTCGCCGCCTATGGGGGGAGTGTATTTTAGCTTTGCAGGTATGCGAACGCTTTTGCAGCCGGCACTAAAAAGTTTTTTTGCAGTGTCTGAGTAGCTCTGGAATTACTCAGCCGCTGTGATCACTTCAGTCTTTTTGGTCCTGGAACTGACGTCAGACACCCACCCTGCAAACGCTTGGACACGCCTGCGTTTTTCCAAACACTCCCAGAAAACTGTCAGTTGACACCCATAAACGCCCTCTTTCTGTCAATCACTTTGCGATCGGCTGTGCGAATGGATTCTTCGTTAAATCCATCGCCCATCACCGATCCTCTTTGTACCCATACGACGCGCCTGCGCAATGCGATACATACGCATGCGCAGTTTTGTCGAGACTTAACCTGATCGCAGCACTGCAAAAAGTTGCTAGCGAGCGATCAACTCGGAATGACCCCCAGTGTACTGTTGCTATTTCGCTAATCAAATGGCAGACATCAGGATACACTATGGGGTTGATCCTATTAGCGGCAATTATATCGCGGGTGCGAATCTTCGCAGCAGCGGGCGCACTTTATGGTGGCCCGAATTCGCCCAAAAGTGCTTGCTGCCTCATAGGGCTCCGAGCACCTTGGTTCAAATTCAGCCCGAAATTAGCCCGCGAAGGGTGCGAGATCAGGTGTCGTTGTCAGTGTTTAAACGCTGCGTCAATGGCACATCGCACCCTTCGTGGGTAATAAGATCGACCCCTATATGGGAACAGGCATTTCTTCTATCACAGGGGGTAATTCCAAGTTGATCACAGCAGGAAATTTTTTAGCAGTTGGGCAAAACCATGTGCACTGCAGGGGAGGCAGATATAACATGTGTAGAGAGAGTTAGATTTGGGTGTGGTGTGTTCAATCTGCAATCTCAATTGCAGTGTAAAAATAAAGCAGACAGTATTTACCCTGCACAGAAACAAAATAACCCACCCAAATCTAACTCTCTCTGCACATGTTATATTTGCCTCCCCTGCAGTGCACATGGTTTTGCCCAACTGCTAAAAAAATTCCTGCTGCGATCAACTTGGAATTACCCCCACAGAATCAGGAAGCATGGGCCCTCATTCCGAGTTGTTCGCTCGGTATTTTTCATCGCATCGCAATGAAAATCCGCTTAGTACGCATGCGCAATGTTCGCACTGCGACTGCGCCAAGTAACTTTGCTATGTAGAAAGTATTTTTACTCACGGCTTTTTCATCGCTCCGGCGAACGTAATGTGATTGACAGGAAATGGGTGTTACTGGGCGGAAACACGGCGTTTTATGGGCGTGTGGCTGAAAACGCTACCGTTTCCGGAAAAAACGCAGGAGTGGCTGGAGAAACGGTGGGAGTGCCTGGGCGAACGCTGGGTGTGTTTGTGACGTCAACCAGGAACGACAAGCACTGAACTGATCGCACAGGCAGAGTAAGTCTGGAGCTACTCTGAAACTGCTAAGTAGTTAGTAATCGCAATATTGCGAATACATCGGTCGCAATTTTAAGAAGCTAAGATTCACTCCCAGTAGGCGGCGGCTTAGCGTGTGTAACTCTGCTAAATTCGCCTTGCGACCGATCAACTCGGAATGAGGGCCTTGGTACTCTTTATAGCATGGGTTTTCAACCTGTAGCCCTCCAGCTACTGTGGAACTAAACATCCCAGCATGCCCTGCCACAGTTTTGCTATTAAGGCATGCTAAAACTGAGGCAGGGCATGCTAGGATGTGTAGTTTCACAGCAGCTGGAGTTCCACAGGTTGAAGACCTGATAGTGATTGCTGAGTAGATATTAAGATAGGTATGAATTATCAAGATGAATGGCACTAATCGTCAAGTGATGGGTCCATTATACATGCAGATACAGAAGTTTCCACGTTTTACTTTCAAGTAAAGCACCCTTCTTCACCACTGCTGTAATGTTGTTAATGTCACCTATATCTCCTGTGTACAGCACAGTCACAATGTGGAACGCCATCTCCGTATACTAGTAGGGGGACTTAAATTCATAAACCTCAAAAAACTGAAAGTTTCCAGAGTTGACTGCTGGTACTAATGCTATCTGAGCCCCGCTCCTACTTATCAGAAAGAGATCTAGAATGTGCAGAGGGATCCATCAAGATCACACCTTCTCCTCCGGCCCTGCAGTGCGCATGCATGTACTAAAGTTACCTATTTACGTGGCACTTTTGTAATTATTAGTAAATAGGCCTCTATGGGTCGAATTGCAATCCACCAGATCTCATTCTGATCAGTCCAATTCACATTGTGGATTGTGTGCATTTACTTATACCCCTTTCACACCTAAATACTAAGGCCCTCATTCCGAGTTGTTCGCTCGTTGCCGAGTTTTGCTATATTGCGATTAGTCGCTTACTGCACATGCGCGAGGGTCGCAGAGCGCATGTGCTTAGTTATTTTACTCAAAAGTTAGGTATTTTACTCACGGCATAACAAGGATTTTTCATCGTTCTGGTGATCGGAGTGTGATTGACAGGAAGTGGGTGTTTCTGGGCGGAAACTGGCCGTTTTATGGGAGTGTGCGAAAAAACGCTGGCGTTTCTGGGAAAAACGCGGGAGTGTCTGAAGAAACGGGGGAGTGTCTGGGCGAACGCTGGGTGTGTTTGTGACGTCAAACCAGGAACGAAACTGACTGAACTGATCGCAATGGCTGAGTAAGTCTGGAGCTACTCAGAAACTGCTAAGAAATTTCTATTCGCAAATCTGCTAATCTTTCGTTCGCAATTCTGCTAAGCTAAGATACACTCCCAGAGGGTGGCGGCCTAGCATGTGCAATGCTGCTAAAAGCAGCTAGCGAGCGGACAACTCGGAATGAGGGCCTAAATCCAATCCGGGATCATCAAAATGGTTTCAAGCTGTATTGATACCTGTTTCAGGCCCTTTCACACCAAAGAAAGGACCCAAGATTTATGTATGATATTGCCCGGGCAACCCGGGTCATGTGTCGGTGTGAATTGGGTCGACCCAGGTTAAATTTACATATGTATTTATGAAACCTGGGTATAGTAACCTGGGACCCCCTTTCACGCCGTAGCCTATCTGGGTCAGTCCTGGGTTCAACCCTGTTTGTGACCAAGGTCAAGGACCTGGGACACAACCTGGGTTGACCCTTTCACATACGCACACGAAATCCTGGATCCATGGTGTGATGTGAAAGGGATATAAGCAGGGGCATTTTAACAGAGACGGGGACCCATGTGCAGACTCACAGGAGGACTCCATCCTCTCTACGGCACAGTAGACTCTTGCACTGTGCCAGAGTCTAGTGTGCATGTGCAGGTCTCCAGAAACATGGCACCATGTTCCGGCAACTAATCACTACTGTGAATGCGTGGAAGCCATTTTGCAGGTGATTTTTGCCAACGGCTGCAGCTCCGACGTGGGACTCCAGAAAGGTAAGTAATAAAACATGGGTGCCGTGCGTGCGGTGTGAGTCCACCTGAACCCAGAGGCCCGTGTGCACAGATACACAAATGGGTAAAGTCTATAACAGTTTTAATTTCAAACATGCTTGCTCATCCTTGCCTATAATATCTACACCAACCCATTCAAATCTGTATGTTTGTAAAAGAGCAATGCATGCAGTTTTGACACTTTCAGGGCCGTAACTAGGGTAGGGCAGATGATGCCTTGCGCATAGCGCAGTTTTACTGAGGGCGCACAGTCTGCTCTTACCCCGAGTTGGTGGCTGACGGTGTTCGCTGGCTATGTGATAGTAGGCAGCTCTTTTTCGGTGTACGGTGTGATCCCCCCACACCCTGGCATGTATTTTGTGCTTCTCCTCCTCCCAGCATCTGTGGTACGCTCCCCTACATCCTGGCATGTATGGTACGCTCCCCTCTCCTTCCGGCATCTGTGTGCATTCCCGACGTATGTGTGGGTTGAAACGGTGACCCAGCGTGCTGCAGCGCTGCCTGTGGAGGAAGATGCTGTAAGTCAGACAGACAAACACACACAAAGTCCCCCCCCCCCCCCTCTCAGAATGATATACCTGGCGTAATGTGTACAAGGGGCTCTACCTAGTGTAATGTGTTTTAGGGGCTCTACCTGGTGTAATGTGAATAACAGGCACTACTGTGTTGTGTAGTGTGAATAGGTACTATTCTGTGGCCACGTCCCTTACCCATGAAGCCATGCCCCTATATTTTTGTTGCGCACCTTCGCCGAGCACTGTCCCTATTTTAAATATGGGGGGGGCACCAATTCTCTTATTGGCACAGCGCACCAAAATATCTAGTTATGGCTCTGCTTTCACTTAATATACATGCATAATTGTCATAAGGATATATGTAAAAGAACATCCCAGTCTGAAATTTCATTACCTTGCAGAAAACTATTTATTTAATTTTTACTGGAAGCTGTGCTCAGATAACACACTTTTTGAAAGAAACTCTATGAGGAAGTGTGTTGTGAAATACACAATTTCATCACAACCAGTGGAAAATAAGCCTATTAAGTTCTCAGTCGTCTTTTTGAATGCTGCAAAAACACATAAGATGTCCTATTTCCACCGAATCATTATAATGTGAACCACAAATTTGCTGTGAACATCAGTCATTATGTTACTCATCTGCTTGTTTATTCATTATTTATACTGACAATGTCATTTATTTACTTATTAATTAGAAAAGAATTGGGGGTCATTCCGAGTTGATCGTAGCTGTGCTAAATTTAGCACAGCTACGATCGTAAACTCAGACATGCGGGGGGACGCCCAGCACAGGGCTAGCCCGCCCCGCATGTTAGTGGCGCCTCCCCCCCGAACAAATACAAAAGCATTGCACAGATGATGCCTTTGTATTTGAGGAGTAACTCCCGGCCACCGCTGCTCCTGCGGCTGGCCAGGAGTTGCTCGTCGTTCCCGCTGGCCGCAGCGGCTGCGTGAGATATCACGCAGCCGCCGCAGCCTGCCCCCCCAATGGTCCAGCCATGCCTGCGTTGGCCGGACTGCTCCCCCTAAACGGCGGCTTAACACTGCCGTTCAGCCCCCTCCCGCCTAGCGATCGCCTCTGTCTCAGAGGCGATCGCTAGGTAACGAAAGCTGCCATGCGCCGGTGCAAAGCGGCACCGGCGCATGCGCAGTTCCAACCCGATCGCTGCACTGCGACAAACTGCAGCGAGCGATCGGGTTGGAATGACCCCCATTGTGTACAGCGCTGAAAGAAATACCGCAGCACATCTACTTGTTTCTCTGTTTGCATCTAACGGATAACCTGAATCCTGAAATGTGAGATATTTATGTGATTCAAATTTTAGTGCCTGAGGATAGACTCAATCTCCCATTCTTGTACACATCATTTACTTCTTACACTGAAACACTGAGCTTTCAGTGATATGAAATTCTGGTTTCATAATGCTCTGTGCCTGTAAAGTGTTAAAGCAAAGTAACACATAGTAGAGGTAGGGTCCTAAAATTCTAAGTGAGGTTTAGCGCCATGACATCTGTCAAGGCCATTGCAGCTAATCCGTGCAAAGTAGCTCTCAAGACGAAAATGTGCAATGAATTTGTAATCTGAAATTCTTGCTGAGATTCTTTCACTGATAAGTGTAACATAAGGAAGGGGCAACTGGCGCAGCTCAGATCATATTAGACTGTCTTTAAGAAATACAAAATACTTCTCAAACATGTCATTTTCTCTGCAATCCATTAAAGCTACTGAATGCGCCCAAGAGGCAATGCACCCTTACCGGCTACCTAAATGATGATACTATCCAGATAGACAGTTTATTTCTGTATAAAATACCAAATTGGAAACAGCCAGCCACCTACCCTATTTCTGCAAGGTTGGAATGAGGTAAGCCAGCATGTGGGGTTACAGACAGTGCAGTGCATTCTGGGTAAGGAATGAAGGTACACTGGTACACATAATACCAGATGTTGACTATAAAACATATTTTCATGCAAACATTTCTCAACAGCTAATAAATCAGAGAAACAGTGCACATCCATGTTTTTTGGGAGAGTGTGAGAGAAAGAGAGAAAAAGAGAACCCTGAAGGAAACTGAACATATATATTTTATTGAATGTAGCCTGAGGATGGTAGATTTTTGTTACAACATGTTTGGTGAAATGTGTGTACAACTGTATTGTAATATTATGCGCGGAACATGCCAACTTTTCAAGCCTAGTATAACCCAGTGAAATGAGTGGGTGAAAATCTCATTAAACATGTTTTCTGTATCTTGGCAAGACTATACGTAGTGAGGGGTGTGGATTATTATATCTACACTAAAAGGTCTACAGTCAATAGGTCAAACACTAATGGTAGACATGCATTAGGTCGATAGGGTCAAAAGGTTGACATAGCATAAGTAGACAGCAGAAAAGGTCAATAGGGTCAAAAGGTCGACATGGAAATGGTCGACACAAAAAAGGTAGACAAAATTTGGTGGGTTTTTTTTTTTTTTTTGGGGGGGGGGGGGGGGTTTGTCACAAATGAGCCCCATTAGTGTACTGCGTCCCCTCGCATGGCTCGCTTAGCTTGCCATGCTTCAGGCAAGGTGCCTCACTCTGTGACTGCTTCACTCAGAATAGGTTACTATTCCCAATTGTAGTGCACGTAGTTGGTAGAGTATGAAAAAGTTGAACAAAATGGAAAAAGAAATAAAAACAGTGAGTTGGCCATATGTGTGTCGACCATTAGCATGTTGACATTTTGACCCTGTCGACCTTTTGAACTGTCTACCTTTTACATGTTGACCTTTTGAACCTGTCAACCTAATGCATGTCGACCATTAGTGGTCGACCTATTGACTGTAGACCTTTTTAGTGTAGATAGCAAACTGTAACTGAAGCTGAATAAGGTCCATTGTCAGTTTCTGAAATCAGAGCCAGGATTGAAAGATTTCTCTCCTGCTTCACTTTTCAGAGTTAGGGTTCAGATCGTAGTTCCTATTAACAATAATGGGGACCGCGATCTGCAGCACTAATTAGCATTCTGCAGGGGTTTCAGTGAAATCTCTTGCATTCGGCTATTAGTACATAGCAACAAACTGTTAAATTATACATAAACTGCAAATTCTACATAATTTTATGGAAAAAAATTTGATAAATAGGCCTCATAATCTCATATGCCTCCTTCTACTATATAGGAGCACAGGAAATTTTATGGGCATATTACTATATAAAAAATATGGGATATGTGCTATTTTGGCCATATGGGTAACTTGCTTATATACTAGGGTGCAGTGCCGTAACTAGACATTTTAGTGCTGTGTGCAAGAAACAGCATCGGCGGGCTTGACCACACTGATCGGGAGAGAGCAAGCCAGGTAGAGTGGAAGAGGGCGGGCTGAGGAGAAGAAGGGGGTGGGCCTGGTCAGACGGACAGGAGGGAGCTATGTAGAGGGGTAGAAGGAGGCGGGCTAATGGAGTGAAGGGTGTGGGATTCGTCCTATGGACGGGAGTTGAGAGGAAGCAGCATAGGCGGAAACAAGGCGTGACTGGTAGGTGATGGTAATGCAGTAGCTGGCCTGGAGACACGGCAGTGGAGAGTGGTGAGGGAGCATCCAATGCCTGTATCAAAGCCGCTCGCCTCCCCTGCCCGCCGCGCTGACTTGTGGTGTGCGCTCAGCACCTCTGCTGCTGAGCGGTGTGCTCAGCAGCAGAGGAGCTGAGCGCACACCACAAGTCAGCGCAGCGGCGGGCTGGGGAGGTGGGCGGCTTTGATGCGCTCACACCACAAGTCAGCGCTGCAGCGGCGGGCAGGGGAGGCGGGCGGCTTTGATGCGCTCAGCAGCAGAGGTGTGAGCGCACACCACAAGTCAGCGCAGCAGCGGCGGCGGGCAGGGGAGGCGGGCAGGGGAGGCGGGCGGCTTTGAGAGAAAGTGGCCATGCGGGTGGTGCTGCCAGATGGTGCGCCCACAGTGCATTTGCGCTGTGAGCAAGCCACCTCTGGCACACACCTAGTTACGGCCCTGCTAGGGTGTGAGGCTATATGGTGGTATTTTGGCATTGTGGCAGTGGTTCCCAAACTTTTTTGAATCATGGTGCCCTAGAGTATCAGAATTTATTTCATGGCATCCCTACACTAAATGTTTCATATTTATAAATTCAGGAAAAAAATAAGCATTTAAGTAAATTGTGTTTGTATATCATTTGTAGGTTCAATTATTTGATGAGGGACATGATTCACTTCTGTTTGACAACATAATTCATGATTGGAAGCCACAAGCACTGGTTTTGCCAGAAACATTGACCATAACTAATCTGAATTGGTCTTGGACAATTAACCCTGGGAACCCCTGCTAGTGCCCTGAGTCACCCTAGGGTGCCACAGCATCCAATTCGGGAACCACTGCTTTATGGGGTATATTGGTTATCTGGTTACATATGGCTAGAGGTAAGATATAGCAAGGGCCATATTAATGTATAGGCACACTGGGCAGTTTTTCTACCTGCGTCCCAGGCTGCAGCAAGACACCAAATGGCTGTCAGCTTGTTGACTGGTGGATGGCTGGAGCTATCCACCAATCAGAGTGCAGCATCCTCTATCTGCCTCCAGCCTGCAGCTAGACAGTGAATGGCTGACAGCTTGCTGATTGGTGGATGGTTACAGCGTTTTATTTTATTTATTCCCGTGAATGGGTGGGTAGGGGCCACAGTGCATTACTTTGCCCTGGGCTTTTAATGCTGTTAAGACAGCACTGGATATGGTAAGTGAGATCTTTGTGTTTTTAATACCAAATATATGTTAGAACTAGTTGCCTAGTTACCTAAATAATTACCAGTCAGGATTCACTTGTCAGTTGCACTGATTAGTGCAGCTGAGGAAATAAGTGCCGGAGTGTGTTTTGTTGAGTTTCTTCACTTTAAAAGGCAGGAAGTCGATGAGGTCACTGCCAGTGATAGAAGAAGCTGCTGTGAATCTTTCCTAATCTCAGATAAGTTTATTTTTTTGTTGTATTGTGTTTGGAAATTGTCACATATGGAAGGTTCCAACTTCTCCACATTATTGACAGGGACTATACAGTCTACCCATACCCACACTGGCGTTACTCAAGAACAGATTATTATTAGCTACAATCATCTCAAGATGCCAATTTACTCATGGAGAGGACAAATAACTAGCCTTGTTCAATTCACCTCCTGGACAATGGACATGGAGGCTCAATAGTGAGATCTTGCATGATGTTTATTGTTAAGGCGTGTACACATGGTGAGATTCGGGCTATGCCCGATTCTCACTATGCGATAGGGACTGTGGTCGGTATTGTAAGCATAGATGACTGTGCTTGCGATACTGGCTCTGTGCGATTTTGGCTGTCAATTATGACTATACTTTTATACTAGATAGTCAAAATTGACTTGCCTACACAGTCTATCTAGGCTTGCGATACCAACCTCGCGGAGCCGCGCATCAGGATCGCAAGGTGACTTTCACCTTGCGATCTGCACTAACTGTCCTTGCGATTTTGACTATATAGTAAAAATCGCAAGTAAAAATCTCACCGTGTGTACACACCTTTAGACTCACTTGTAGGCAGCTATGGATAAATATGTTTCCCTCAATGTGCATGTTCAGAAGCTTCCATTGTGTGATACATGTGATAATGCTCGGTAGTGCTGGATGGCTTGGGTATAGGTGACAGGCGGTTGGGATACTGCCGGCCCGGTCACCATACTGATGCCGGGATCCCAGTGTTTAGACTGCTGCCAGGGGGAGGGGGGCAAGTGCAACAAAGCCCCTTGCTGGCTTGGTGGCTCGCTACGCTCGCCACAGGTTCTATTCACACTCTATGGGTTTCATGGACCCCCACGAGTGGGAATAGTTCTTTCGTCAGTCGGCATGCCGACTGTTGGGCTTTCCACCAGGCGGGATTACGGCCTCAGTATAGTGACTGGCAGTCTCCCGACCGTCGGTCCCATAACCACATCCCGTTTGGGCATTCTAGCATGCCCTGCAACAGTTTTGGTATTCCCTATTAGCAAAATGGTGGCAGAGCATGCTGGGATATGTAATTCCACAACAGATGGAGGGCTGTTGGTTGAGCACACCTGGAATAAAGCAGTGACCTGCGGTGGGGTGAGACAGAGCCTTTCTGGACTCGCCCACATAACCTTCAATGACTCCCTATCTAATTATTTGCTCTCTGTAGAGTCCACACATAATCTCACATACAGTGCCGGGCCGCCGCATATGCCAGCCTGTAGAGGGCACTGCTGCAGAGAGTGAGTCACCATCACTCACTCTCTACAGCGCTGCGGCCACCTGCCCTGGACACACTCCTCTCAGCTGTGTGACCGCCCGGCTCCCGGCCCTCCCCTGATTGCCTGGAAACAGAGAAGGAAAGCTTGTTCTGATGAGGGGGAGCTGGTTCTGCCCTATGACAAAGATTAAAAGGTATGTGCCTCTGCATGGCTGCCAGCCCTGTAAAATGTGTGTGTGTGTGTGTGTGTGTGTGTGTGTGTGTGTGTGTGTGTGTGTGTGTGTACAATGTCCCTTGTCACTATCTGTCACCCTTGCGTCAGTCAACCCACTAGCTCCCTATCACCCCAGCTCAGTCACCCACTATCTCCCTATCACCCCTGCCTCAGTCACCCACTATCTCCCTATCACCCATAGCACAATCACTATCTCCCTATCACCCCTGCCTCAGTCACCTACTATCTACCAGTCACTCCTGTCTCAGTCACCCACTATCTCTCAGTCACCCCTGTGTCCCCAGTTACCTACTATTTCCCTGTCACCCACTATCACCCTGTACCCTTGCGGGCAAAATGTGTGGCAATGCCCCTTTCTTGTGAGATCACACCCCTTTTTGTGGAGCACGCTTAAAAGTTTATCCCATCAAGGGGTGCCAAAAGTTATTTTTGCTTACCCAAAAAAAATAAGCTTGGGATGGCCCTGCTTCCATATTTTGTCTTTCTTCACTTTCACACCCTCCTGACCTTGGCCAACATTGCTGGGTGACCATATCATACAACCCATTAAGAACCTCTGCAATCTGGTGGACCATTATGCTATAGGTAGCATTTATCCTTGTGTATCAATGCCCAATTTCCTATAGATTGTAAGCTGGCGAGTTAGGCCTTCCTACCTCTATGTCTGTCTGCTTTTACCCAGTGTTGTTCTATTACTGTTGTTCCAATTGTAAAGTACAGCGGAATATGCTGCGCTATATAAGAAACTGGTAATAAAAATAGTCCAGTATACGCCAGAGTTTTGACTATGTAAAGTATATGAAAAGAAAACAAAGACTATGGCCCTCATTCCGAGTTGATCGCTCGCTGGCTGCTTTTAGCAGCCGTGCAAACGCTAAGCCGCCGCCTTCTGGGAGTATATCTTAGCTTAGCAGTTTCTGAGCAGCTCCAGACGACCTACTCCTATCTTGCGATCACTTCAGACTGTTTAGTTCCTGTTTTGACGTCACGAACACACCCTGCGTTCGGCAAGCCACGCCTGCGTTTCCTCAGGCACGCCTGCGTTTGTATCTGACATGCCTGCGTTTTTCCACACACTCCCCGAAAACCAGGGGCGTCGGAACGAGGGAGCGCAGGCAGAGGCGGCGCTGCTCGCTCAGCAAGGGTATACAAAGCAGGGAGGCGCTCTCCCCGCTTTGCTACCCTGCTGCTGCCGCTGCGTCTGTCAAATTGGATGACAGGTAGCGGCGGAGCTGGCAGCGTGTAGAGCCGGTCTCTCCCTCCCATCCACCTACCCACACAGCCCCGCCTAGTGTGCGGCCTCCCCTCAGCACACACACAGCTACACGCTGCTGCCGAGCAGTTTTGGAGGCGTGGCCTAATCGCGGGAGGCGTGGCCACGCCCCCTTATGGAAAAAGTTGGGGAAATCTGCAGTGCCTGGTCCTTTACTGAGTCCCCAGCCCTGGCTCAGCTCCTCAGCCAGGGTCAATTCGAGGGGGGGGGGATTGTGGTCAGTGTGTTCTCTGCCTCACTGCAGCACAGCACTAGGGAGGCCAATCCCGGGATCGGCGGGATCCCGGGAATTGGGCCCAAAAATGCCGGGATTTGAATCCCGGGATTGGAGCATCCAATCCCGGGATTCACGGGATTATACTGCGCATGCGCGGCGGCGGGAGGGTGGGTGTGTAAGTAATAGTACTTACTAATAGTAGGCGGGCGGCAGCCATGAACAAGTTGATTGCGGCGGCACTTCAAATGTAGCGCCGGCCGCCAGCCTATCAGAGCTGGCGGACCAGCAGCCAATCAGGGAAGCTGAAGGCCGCTTCCCTGATTGGCTGCCGGTCCGCCAGCTCTGGTTGGCTGGCGGTCGGCGCTTCATTTGAAATGCCGCTGCGTTCAGTGTGTTAATGGTTGCCGCCGTCTAATAGTAAGTAATATTACTTACACCACCCTTTCTCCCTCCGTGCAGTCAGTGGTGCTCCCTACAGCCTTCCTCCCTCCCGCACCGCTACCAACCCTCCCTGCCGCGACCTACACCCTCCCTCCTGAGTCCCGCACCGCTACCTACACCCTCCCTACCTCCCGCACCGCTACCTACACCCTCCCTACCTCCCGCACCGCCACCTACACACTCCCTACCTCCCGCACCACTACCTACACACTCCCTACCTTCCGCACCGCTACCTACACCCTCCCTCCAGCACTGCTCCCTACAACTTTCTCTGATCCCCACTGCAATCCCGGGATCCCAGCGCCGGCTGCCAGCAAATCAGAAACCACTGTCTGGCAGCCAGGGCCGTAACTAGTTGTGTGCCGATGGTGCCTTGCCCACAGCGCAAATGCATTGAAGGAGCACCATCTGGCATCACATCTCCTGTACGGCCGTTTTCGCCAGTCAGTCACTACTACTTGAAGTCCTGCCTCCGCAAGGAGTGGGAGCGCTGTTGTAGACACCATCTGTCAGCACACACCTTCCTCCACCCTCCCCTCTACCTCTGCCGGCTTAATGTGTAAAAAGGGGGACTCTGTTACTATAATGTGTAAAAAAGGGGGACTCTTACTGTAATGTGTAAAAAAGGGGGAGTATGCTTGCTTAATGTGTAAAAAGGGGGACTCTGCTACTGTAATGTGTAAAAAAGGGGGACTCTACTGCCATAATGTGTAAAAAAGGGGGACTCTGCCTGCCTAATGTGTAAAAAAGGGAGACTCTACCTCTACCTGCCTAATGTGTAAAAAAGGGGATTCTGTTGATGTAATGTGTAAAAAAAGGTGAACTCTGCTTGCTTAATGTGTAAAAATGGGGACTCTGCTACTGCAATGTGTAAAAAGGGGGACTCTGCCTGACTAATGTTTAAAAAAGGGGGACTCTGCCTGCCTAATGTGTTAAAAAGGGGGACTCTGCTGCCGTAATGTCTATAAATGGGGACTCTGCTGCCGTAATGTGTAAAAGGGGACTATACCTGCCATACTGTGTAAAAAAGAGCTCTGCCTAACGTAATGTGTTAAAGGGAGCTCTATGGCCACGCCCCTTCCCCATGAAGCTACACCCCTATATTTTTGGCACGCGCATTGACCCTGATTTGTATATGGGGAGGGGGGCGCCGATGCTGTTTCCTGCACAAATGTCTAATTAAGGCACTGCTGGCAGCCAATCAGGAGCCGCCACTCCCGATTGGCTGGCAACTGGCGCTGCATTTTAAATGCTGCTGGTGAGCCTGTCACTTTTGCTATGTACTACCCGCCAATGTAGTCCATTGCCAGTCAGGTCCGCTTGTCTGCTAGTGTCCTGGCTGGTCAGCCATGAGTGTGGGGGGTGTTGTCAGCGTCCGGAGTCTTACCGGTAGGCTGGGGCTGTGGGGCTGGCTTCTCTGGCGGTGTGCGGGCAGCGGCGGAGGTGGGCTGCTGCGCCGGGTCCGTGGGCAGCAGTGGCGGCGGTGAGGGGGTCCGCTCGTGGCGGCGGGACGCTGCTACAGTGGGTCGCTCTTGCTGAGCCGTTGCTAGGAGACCAGAGGCAGTGAGCAATGTGGCTTTGCAGAAAGGTCTGCATTACTGGGCGCCGCCATGTTGGAGACCAAGTTTTAAGCATAGTTCCTGTTTCCTGTTTCTTCCAGCCAATCCAGGGGAAGTTCTCCCTATAAAAGGGGGCTGGTTTAGGACAAGGACACCAGTGCTTCAAGTTACAACCCTGTTGTAGGTGCTTTAGCCTGTGCTCCCAGGATCCTTGTCGTATTCTGGTTACTCCTGCTCCTGCTTGGTCGGTTCTCTGTTGCTGCTGCAGTCCTGCCGTTCCTAACCTGCTACTGCCTGTGGAAGCGCTCCTGGAAAACCCGGTCCAGTAAGACCCTTTGGGCACAGTCGGACCCGGGTCTTCTGCCTCGTCTTTCAAGCCACACTCCACAGATCTACTTCACCAGCCACGTCTTTGTACCACCGACCACAACCTGCAGATAGTTATCTTCAGCCTCATCCTCCAAACCACAGTCCACAGGTCAAGCTAGGAGAATTCTCAGAATTACATACCAAGAAAGAGTCTGTCCTGTTAACCCAATTGGAGCTCCCTTCTTCTTCTCTTCTCATCCCTACACTACTCGACTCCGTAGCCGCCGAAAGCTTCATTACATCAGCTCTGGTCAAACGATCTGGAATACAAACGGTTCCTTTGGATCGTACCATTTCTGTTACTGCGGTGGATGGAAGTTATATCCCTGAGGGTAATATATCCTTTCGTACCATTCCTCTCAAGATGAAGGTCGGAGTTCTTCATTCAGAAAAAATCTCTTTCCTTGTAATTCCTAAAGCCTCTCATGAACTGATCCTAGGGTTTCCATGGTTAATCAGACACAATCCCCACAAAGACTGGCAAACTATGGATGTTCTCTCTTGGGGACAAGACTGCTTCCAGAACTGTTTACCTTCAGTAAGACCTCTCTGTTCTTCCAGTCCTTCCAGCCTTCCTGTGGAATACCAAGCCTTTCAAGATGTTTTCAGTAAGCATGGGGCGGACACTTTGCCCCCGCATCGTACTTGGGATTGCCCCATTGAGTTAGTACCTGGTAAGACTCCTCCCCGAGGTCGAATTTACCCTCTCTCACTTCCCGAGACACAGGCCATGTCGGAGTATATCCGGGAGAACTTGGATAAAGGGTTCATCAGGTCTTCCACATCTCCGGCCGGGGCGGGGTTTTTCTTCGTCAAAAAGAAGGATGGGGGTTTGCGGCCCTGTATTGACTATAGAGGTCTCAATGACATAACAATTAAGAACAGATATCCGTTACCCCTGATTCCAGAACTGTTCGACCGTGTTAAAGGAGCTACTGTATTTACTAAGCTGGACTTACGGGGGGCCTACAATCTTATACGTATTCGTCCAGGTGACGAATGGAAGACGACATTTAATACCCGCGACGGCCATTACGAATACCTGGTAATGCCTTTTGGCCTATGTAACGCCCCAGCCGTCTTTCAAGAGTTTGTTAACGAAATCTTCAGAGACCTCCTCTATGACTGCTTGGTAGTGTATCTGGATGACATCCTCATTTTTTCTAGGGATCTGAAGACCCATCGGGAACAAGTCAGAGAAGTGCTAAACCATTTACGAAGGAATCAATTATTCTGTAAATTAGAGAAGTGCACCTTCGAAGTACCCATGATTCCATTCCTCGGTTACATTCTTTCAGGGCAGAGGTTACAGATGGACCCTGCTAAAGTCCAGGCGATTCAAGATTGGGCACTTCCAGCTACCCTTAAAGGAGTTCAACATTTCCTGGGGTTCCCTAACTTCTACTGAAGATTCATTCAAAATTATTCTTCTGTCATAGCTCCCATAACCGCATTAACTAGGAAAGGAGACGATCCTGCCAAGTGGTCTCCGGAGGCTTTGGAAGCTTTTTCGTCTTTAAAGAAGGCCTTCATGACCGCTCCTGTTCTTCAACAACCTGATCTCAGCCGTCCGTTCTTGGTGGAGGTTGATGCCTCTACTGTAGCAGTAGGAGCAGTATTATTACTGGCAATGGGAGAGAGAGAAAGCTCTTGTGTGGGCGCACTCTTGGAAAAAAAGGGAAGAATTCTTCAATTGGAAAAAGATTATGTTAAAACATATATTTATTTATTAATTAATTATGAATTAAAACAAATACCCTTCTACGATCCAAAAAATGCAAAAAGAATTAAATATACAAAAAAGTATTAAGAATGTTCTGGTCTATAAATCATGAGAGAAAGATTAGAAAGGTTGCAGACACTGGATAGTCTGACACCCGTTTCTCCTGACCAGTACAGATGTTCTGTATTAATGGGACCCAAGGAGGAGGTCAGTGTACATATTTTGGCATAGAAAGACCACTTAAATTAGGTCAATACTATACACTTTACTGATTACCCATAACGCCATATGGCATAGATTCAGAATGTATGTCAAAATGTCCTTATAGAAAGAAAGATAGAAAAGAAAAGGCAGAAATAGATACAATTAGTGGTGATACTGCTGTTGGTGTCCACCCTTCAGAGGAAGGGGAATAGTTCCTGCCCTACAACACCGGGTATTCCCAGGGAGTCTCCTCTCAAGGTACTGACCCAGCCCGACGCTGTTTACCTTCCAAGATCGGAGGAGATCGGGCATGAGCAGCGTGGTATGATAGTAGGGAGGATATCTACCAATGAGAGTGCACCTATATATGAAAATAAAGAATTACAGAAAAGATAGAATGTGTAGTACGTGGATCTACTTTCCACGTTAGGCAGGGTAGAACAACTGTCACTCAGTGGCGCCGTGTACCCTGGATCGGGGATGAGAGTCCACTAGATAGTAGTCAGTTAAGAAAAAGAATGGATATAAAGATTAGAACTTATAGAGTTGAATGACCATTTTAATATTAAAGGAACAAATGTCCAATAAAAGGGTAAAAGGTCAGATAAGTTCATGAGCAAGAGGCAAACTGACTGTACATTCTTTGCATACAGACAATCTGAATATATGGCAGAAAAAAAGAACCCTTACGTAATTGTAGGTGGAAATAAGTGCGTCTGATAGAAAATACTGTATACAGCAGATATGGGTCAAATTCAGAGGGTAGGTGATAACAGATGGCCGAATAAGCACGTATAATAAGGCATACTGCCTAAAGCAGATATGATCATGCAATGTACAGGAAGTGAAATCACCCTCTAGTCACTCAAATAAATGAACTAGGTTATGCACAAAAAACTTTTTTTGTGTGTGTGACTGCCTCCTCTGACATATATTGTTCATGCAGCAAGAAAAATATATAAGTGTCTATGACAAAGAATTAACACAGTGGTAACTTATGTTGGAAGTAGGAACCCATATACACATAGAGTCAAATACAATGGTTACTTATGTTAAAATAAGTGCCAATATACTCAAAGAGTCGAATGCAGCAGGTGGGTGGTAACCAGTGAAGCCTCCATGGGAAGGTCCCGCTGTAGAGTCCGTAGAAAACGCGTTTCGCCCGTGGGCTTGTTCACTTTCGGGATCTCACAGCATGTTGTGCATAAGCGGTTTAAAAACCTTGTTGGTACAGATAGCAGCCAATCGGCTTGGAAATTCAATTGGGCATGTGGACGGGAGTAAGATGACTGACGGCGCCAGTAACCAATCGAAAGGTGTATGTGGCGCGTCAGAGTAAACGAGGTGCACCTATCAGGTAGGCGGGTTACAGAGCGTGATGACGCTCCGGGGGTGTGTGCACTACACACGGACAGGAGACGGCGCATCAGCTGGGAAGATAGTGTGGCGCCATATTGAAAAGGGGGAAATGCCAGGTTTATATGCAGTACGGCATATGAATAGAAAAATACAAAATAAAATAGAGATTGGTGGTGGCCAATAGGGACGTGTAAGCGGCGCGTCTGGGCCAATCAGGGCCTGGGGGCGCCTGATTGATTTGCTTATTGCAGAGCGTATTGAGGCTAAAGTGTGTGTGTATGATGCACAGTAACCACATAGGGGTGGGGAATGACGCGTGACATAGAGGAATATGGAGGTGCCATGTTCAAAAAGGGGGAATGCCCAGTTTAAGTGTTCTATGGCAGTAGAAGAAAAGTAACAATATTTATTGCATAGACTGGGTGTGATATAACTAATGGGTATGAGGGTAACTGGGGGGAAAAAATGGGGGGGGAAATGATGGGAGGGGGTGGGGCAGGAGAATTGTAGAGGTTGTTGTGACTGTGGGGAATAGGCTGAAGAAACATGAAGGAAAAAGCTGGGAGTGTTGGTGCATGGGGAAAATAAATATAAAGAATATTAAAAATATATAAAAAAAATACATAAAAATAATTAAAAATAATTAATGCTAAAACTGTATATATTTTATAATTAATGACTGTATAAACAATAATAGAGAGGGGGAGGGGGGTTATTTTTTGGGGGTATGGGGGACAGGGATAGGACTAATTGTACATTATAATATTGCCTTCCCTTGTGTGATGATGGACACGATGGTGAATGGTACTGTAGTGGGTGACTATCAATAGAAAAGGGGAAAGGGAAGGAAAAGGGGAGGAGTAGTGAGATTAAAGGTGAGAGTGAAAAAGAGTGTAGCTGATGTGGAGTGAGAAGGAGGGTTGGAATTAAGATGTGGAAACTTGTTAATGTGTAACATTGGTGACATATACCCGAGAGAAGTGCTGAATGAGAATTAGGGCAGTAGAGGAAATCCTCACCGCAGATGGAAAGGGTGTGAGTGAACACTCTGGTGAGTGTTGGGATTACAATAGGAACCAAAAACATGGTTTGGAAAATTGTGGGTGAAAAAGACAATGGGAGTAGCGGAGGGAAGAATTAGAGTTGATTGAATGGGGAGGGGATAAGTGGTGTGGGAAAAAGGGGGGGGTTTTACTGATGGGGATGGGAGGTGGGTTGACATGATTGAGGGAGGGAGGGAAGGAATGGAGAGGCTGTTGGCATGGTTAAGGGAAAAGGCTGGTAGGAATGACAATGAAAAATAGAAGGATGAGAATCTTTCTATATATTATGAATTATAAAAAAGCACCGTAGTTGATGTTTTCATTGAGTCCATGGGGTCGAAGACTCCCGAGCCGAAAAATCCATTCGCTCTCTTTCTTATATAGTTCTTTAGTCAAGTCCCCTCCACGTATGCCCAAGTGGATGCGGTCTAGACCAAAGACTTTTAATTCTTTGGTAGAACCTTTGTGCTGAATGTGAAAATGTTTGGCGACTGTGGTGAGTTGTTTCATACGTGTTAGATCTTTGGACGCGTTCCGAATGTTCCCCAAGTGTTCCAGGGTCCTTTCTTTTAATTTGCGAGAGGTCACGGGATATGTATATTACTGAGGCGCAACGACAACTTAATAACACCTCCTGTTACAAGAAACTCCTCAATAATCCAACCACGAGATTTTTGAATGCTTACAATTCTCTAACACAGAACGCAGCAACCCAGGGCACCATTACCAAATCAGAATTCAAATATTTGACAGTTCAGAACCCCAAAACACCTACTTTTTACTTACTTCCCAAGGTACATAAAAATGTTTCTGTACCCCCTGGAAGACCCATTATGTCCGGAAATGGTGGTTTATTAGAACAACCAAGTCGGTTCCTCGATCTTCATCTCCGGGATTTTGTCTTATCATTACCTTCCTACTTACAGGATACGTCAGATCTAATACGTAAGATACACAATATATATTGCGAAGATAATTTTCTACTGGTAACACTAGATGTAGAATCACTCTACACGAGTATTAATCACCACCACGGAATCCAAGCTGTCAAATATTTCCTGGACCAAGGAGGGATGAGTGCCTTCTTGGAGTTTCTTTTGATGCTACTGGACTTCGTTTTGTCCAAGAATTACTTCGTTTTTCAGGATAATTTTCTACAAATAAGGGGAACAGCAATGGGCGCTGCCTGCGCCCCCACCTACGCCAATTTATTCTTGGGGTGGTGGGAACACTTTCAGGTTTTCAGTCCAATCAACGAGAGGTATACCAACCATGTGGAATTATGGTTACGATACATCGATGATGTTTTCATTATCTGGAACGGAGAAAGGGACCTCCTAATAGAATTTATTGGAGTACTTAACAACAACCATTTGAACATCAAGCTGACTCACACAGTCAGCACAGAGAGGGTTCCCTTTCTTGACCTCAATATTTACAGATCACACACGGGCTATTTAGAAACAGAGCTGTATCGGAAGGAGACTGCTACTAACAGTCTCCTTTTCCAAACCAGTTTGCATTTTCCACCTACTATTGAAAATATACCCAAAGGGGAATATCTCAGACTCAGACGCAACTGCTCGGAGGACCATATTTTCAAAAGTAAGAGTTGGGAACTTACCAATCGCCTTTTGGCCAGGGGCTATAGCAAACGGTCACTCAAACGAGCCTACCAAGCCACCACATTGGTGAAGAGGGAACGTCTAATTTTGGGACTGACAAAAAAATCCCAGAAAAAGATGACACTATCAGATTTATAGGAACCTTTTGTCCCGAATGGAAAATGCTGAAAGAGGCCATCACTAAACATCTTCCCATACTTCGGATGGACCCTGTTCTGTCTCCTATTGTTGGCCCCACGGTACAGATGAGCTGGCGAAGATCCAGAAACATCAAGGATCAATTAGTTCAGAGTCACCTACTGACATCGACACGCAAGAAACCAGCCACATCGGGCTCTTTCCCCTGTGGCCAATGCAAGGCGTGTACACACATACTACAAACCAACATGGTTACTGATAAGTATGGACAAACAACAAAGATACGGCACTTCTTCAACTGCAATACCCAAGCAATAATTTATTGCATTACTTGCAGTTGCAACATCAAATATGTTGGTATGACCTCTCGCAAATTAAAAGAAAGGACCCTGGAACACTTAGGGAACATTCGGAACGCGTCCAAAGATCTAACACGTATGAAACAACTCACCACAGTCGCAAAACATTTTCACCTTCAGCACAAAGGTTCTACCAAAGAATTAAAAGTCTTTGGTCTAGACCGCATCCACTTGGGCATACGTGGAGGGGACTTGACTAAAGAACTATATAAGAAAGAGAGCGAATGGATTTTTCGGCTCGGGAGTCTTCGACCCCATGGACTCAATGGAAACATCAACTACGGTGCTTTTTTATAATTCATAATATATAGAAAGATTCTCATCCTTCTATTTTTCATTGTCATTCCTACCAGCCTTTTCCCTTAACCATGCCAACAGCCTCTCCATTCCTTCCCTCCCTCCCTCAATCATGTCAACCCACTTCCCATCCCCATCAGTAAAAAAAAACCCTTTTTCCCACACCACTTATCCCCTCCCCATTCAATCAACTCTAATTCTTCCCTCCGCTACTCCCATTGTCTTTTTCACCCACAATTTTCCAAACCATGTTTTTGGTTCCTATTGTAATCCCAACACTCACCAGAGTGTTCACTCACACCCTTTCCATCTGCGGTGAGGATTTCCTCTACTGCCCTAATTCTCATTCAGCACTTCTCTCGGGTATATGTCACCAATGTTACACATTAACAAGTTTCCACGTCTTAATTCCAACCCTCCTTCTCACTCCACATCAGCTACACTCTTTTTTACTCTCACCTTTAATCTCACTACTCCTCCCCTTTTCCTTCCCTTTCCCCTTTTCTATTGATAGTCACCCACTACAGTACCATTCACCATCGTGTCCATCATCACACAAGGGAAGGCAATATTATAATGTACAATTAGTCCTATCCCTGTCCCCCATACCCCCAAAAAATAACCCCCCTCCCCCTCTCTATTATTGTTTATACAGTCATTAATTATAAAATATATACAGTTTTAGCATTAATTATTTTTAATTATTTTTATATATTTTTTTTATATTCTTTATATTTATTTTCCCCATGCACCAACACTCCCAGCTTTTTCCTTCATGTTTCTTCAGCCTATTCCCCAGTCACAACAACCTCTACAATTCTCCTGCCCCACCCCCTCCCATCATTTTTTTACCCCATTTTTCCCCCGTTACCCTCATACCCATTAGTTATATCACACCCAGTCTATGCAATAAATATTGTTACTTTTCTTCTACTGCCATAGAACACTTAAACTGGGCATCCCCCCTTTTTGAACATGGCACCTCCATATTCCTCTATGTCACGCGTCATTCCCCGCCCCTATGTGGTTACTGTATATCATACACACACTTTAGCCTCAATACGCTCTGCAATAAGCAAATCAATCAGGCGCCCCCAGGCCCTGATTGGCCCAGATGCGTCGCTTACACGTCCCTATTGGCCACCACCAATCTCTATTTTATTTAGTATTTTTCTATTCATATGCCGTACTGCATATAAACCTGGCATTTCCCCTTTTTCAATATGGCGCCACACTATCTTCCCAGCTGATGCGCCACCTCCTGTCCGTGTGTAGCGCACACACCCCCGGAGCGTCATCACGCTCTGTAACCCGCCCACCTGACAGGCGCACCTCGTTTACTCTGACGCGCCACATACACCTTTCGATTGGTTACTGGCGCCGTCAGTCATCTTACTCCCGTCCACATGCCCAATTGAATTTCCAAGCCGATTGGCTGCTATCTGTACCAACAAGGTTTTTAAACCGCTTATGCACAACATGCTGTGAGATCCCGGAAGTGAACAAGCCCACGGGCGAAACGCGTTTTCTACGGACTCTACAGCGGGACCTTCCCAGGGAGGCTTCACTGGTTACCACCCACCTGCTGCATTCGACTCTGAGTATATTGGCACTTATTTTAACATAAGTAACCATTGTATTTGACTCTATGTGTATATGGGTTCCTACTTCCAACATAAGTTACCACTGTGTTAATTCTTTGTCATAGACACTTATATATTTTTCTTGCTGCATGAACAATATATGTCAGAGGAGGCAGTCACACACACAAAAAAAGTTTTTTGTGCATAACCTAGTTCATTTATTTGAGTGACTAGAGGGTGATTTCACTTCCTGTACATTGCATGATCATATCTGCTTTAGGCAGTATGACTTATTATACGTGCTTATTCGGCCATCTGTCATCACCTACCCTCTGAATTCGACCCATATCTGCTGTATACAGTATTTTCTATCGGACGCACTTATTTCCACCTACAATTACGTAAGGGTTCTTTTTTCTGCCATATATTCAGATTGTCTGTATGCAAAGAATGTACAGTCAGTTTGCCTCTTGCTCATGAACTTATCTGACCTTTTACCCTTTTATTGGACATTTGTTCCTTAAATATTAAAATGGTCATTCAACTCTATAAGTTCTAATCTTTATATCCATTATTTTTCTTAACTGACTACTATCTAGTGGACTCTCATCCCCGATCCAGGGTACACGGCGCCACTGAGTGACAGTTGTTCTACCCTGCCTAACGTGGAAAGTAGATCCACGTACTACACGTTCTATCTTTTCTGTAATTCTTTATTTTCATATATAGGTGCACTCTCATTGGTAGATATCCTCCCTACTATCATACCACGCTGCTCATGCCCGATCTCGTCCGATCTTGGAAGCTAAACAGCGTCGGGCTGGGTCAGTACCTTGAGAGGAGACTCCCTGGGAATACCCAGTGTTGTAGGGCAGGAACTATTCCCCTTCCTCTGAAGGGTGGACACCAACAGCAGTATCACCACTAATTGTATCTATTTCTGCCTTTTCTTTTCTATCTTTCTTTCTATAAGGACATTTTGACATACATTCTGAATCTATGCCATATGGCGTTATGGGTAATCAGTAAAGTGTATAGTATTGACCTAATTTAAGTGGTCTTTCTATGCCAAAATATGTACACTGACCTCCTCCTTGGGTCCCATTAATACAGAACATCTGTACTGGTCAGGAGAAACGGGTGTCAGACTATCCTGTGTCTGCAACCTTTCTAATCTTTCTCTCATGATTTATAGACCAGAACATTCTTAATACTTTTTTGTATATTTAATTCTTTTTGCATTTTTTGGATCGTAGAAGGGTATTTGTTTTAATTCATAATTAATTAATAAATATATGTTTTAACATAATCTTTTTCCAATTGAAGAATTCTTCCCTTTTTTTCCAAGAGTGCGCCAACACAAGAGCTTTCTCTCTCTCCCATTGCCAGTACTTGTACTCTCTAGCTCTGGGCGCACCACCAATAAGGACTACTATCGAAAGATTGTATCTCCCTTTCTTATAGTTTAATTGTCCGCCTTTGGTTTTTTCAATATTATCAACAACCTATTACACACCAGTGCCCAGTCGCTCTTTTTTCTGTATACAGGAGCAGTATTATCCCAGCTCTTCGAGTACAAGAAGGTCCATCCTTGTGCGTTCTTCTCGCGAAGATTTTCCCCCGCTGAACAGAATTACGCTATTGGGGAACAGGAATTATTGGTGATTAAGTTGGCCTTTGAGGAGTGGAGGTATTTGTTGGAGGGAGCTCAGAATCCAATCTCGCTAACCACGGATCACAAAAACCTCCTGTATCTACAGTCAGCCCGATGTCTGAACCCATGCATAGCAAGATGGGCACTCTTCTTTACCCGTTTTAACTTTAAACTCAGCTACCAACCAGGTTATGTTCCCTCACCAAAAAGGCAGACGCATTATCTCGCTCCCTATGTTCAGAAGAACCCTCTGACCGTTCAAAAGAGCAATTCATCCTGGAATCCACCTCTTTTTCAGCAACTAATACCTCTCCACTTCCTCCTCCAGGAAAGATCTTCGTTGCACCAAATCTTCGCAAGAAACTTCTTAGATGGGCTCACTCCTCCTCCTTCATGGGCCATGCAGGCGGTCTTAAAACACTCAAATTCATTCAGCGTTCCTACTGGTGGCCTCATCTCAGGACTGATGTTCAGGAATTCGTGGCTGCCTTTCCAAAATGTGCCCAGCATAAGAGTCCCAAAGGTCCTCCAGCCGGGTTACTCCATCCGTTACCTGTGCCACTAAGACCATGGACGCATATTTCTATTGACTTTATTACTGATTTACCTACGTCTGGTGGACGGAACACCATATGGGTCATAGTTGACCGATTCTCTAAAATGGCACACTTCGTTCCTCTGGCTAATCTTCCATCAGCATCCCAGTTGGCAAAATTATTTATAGCAGAGATCTTTCGACTTCATGGTCTACCGCAGGAAATCGTGTCTGATAGAGGTCCTCAGTTTGTGGCCAAGTTTTGGAGATCCTTATGTTCTGCTCTTGGTGTGAAATTGAACTTCTCCTCAGGATATCATCCCCAAACGGATGGTCAAACAGAGAGAGTGAACCAGGATCTGGAGACTTTTCTGCGTTTTTTCATGTCCTCCTCACAGGACGACTGGCTGGACTTCCTCCCGTTCGCAGAGTTTGCCCATAACAATCTCTATCACTCAGCCACAAAATCTTCCCCATTCTTCATTAATTATGGTTACCATCCGAGAGTTCCTGACTTCCAACTTCTGCCTACGCTCGATGTTCCTGCCGCAGAGTCAACACTTGGACAATTTACTGAAAACTGGTAACAAATTCACAAGGCCTTGCTCAAGACATCCAAGAGGTATAAGACCTATGCAGATCTGAAGCGAAAAGCTGTACCAAGCCTTAAGGTAGGAGATCGGGTTTGGGTTTCAACATGTAACCTAAGATTAAAGGTTCCTACAAAAAAGTTTGCTCCCAGATTTATTGGGCCCTACCCAATTGAAAAGTTTTGAATCCTGTGGCTTTTAAAGTGAAATTACCTCCGCAGTTAAGAATCCCTAATGCATTTCATATTTCTCTCTTAAAACCTTTGGTACTGTCAAAGTCAGAAAAATATCATGCTACACGTTGCCATATATTCACCTCATGCGCG
This sequence comes from Pseudophryne corroboree, assembly GCF_028390025.1. Taxonomy (NCBI): domain Eukaryota; kingdom Metazoa; phylum Chordata; class Amphibia; order Anura; family Myobatrachidae; genus Pseudophryne; species Pseudophryne corroboree. Next base: position 323,185,948 of record NC_086452.1, on the reverse strand, counting down.
TGCCTGCTGCACGTGCACATTCTCTCCCGTGCGTGCGGATATACGCAGCCGCGTGATGGCGCCTCGGCCATGTGCCTCGAGCGCGTGGTATGTGCATTTACGGTAGAGTTTGTGTGCGTCTAGCGGGCGACTTAATCGTTTAATAATAGAACCAAATAGTATGTTTTATAGATAATGTTCCCCTTAATAATGACTGTAAGTTTGTTTAATGTAAATGGTCGCTGGACAGAGGAATTCCTCTTTGTATGGTACGAAGGGTCAGACAGGGTTTGAACAGCTGTGTCTGGTACCTAACTAAAGAACATTTTAATAGCAACAATCCGGTGTTGGTTAGGTAAAGATTAATCGCTCCTGCGTATAGTTATGGCCATTAGTAGATTCTGGACATTTCATATATTTGCGATTCATTACCCATGCGGCGGGAATCTTCAGATTCCCACCCACCTGAGCAGTTTGATATAGTCACAGCCCACCTGTTCAAACTAACCTATGACCTTTTGTTATGATGCGAGGAGACATTCCTGTGTCCAATGAACAATGAGATTATAGGTCCCTTTGTAGTATACTGTACTCAGTGTATATAAGATCAGCCAGCCTGGGCAGCTCGCTCTCACTCCACAAACGGTTTTCATATTGACTAACTCGGAGCTGGTACCAGGCTGCGCAGCGATCATTCCCAGTGTGTGTAAGTAATTCTCTGTAATCATCTCGCTCTTTGTTTGTATTGGCCACATTCTCTCTCTCTCTCTGTTTAGTATAAGATTGTAACGTTATTGTATATTTTCTGTCTAGATAACCTGTTAGAATTATATGTTAGTCTGTAGTGTATGACTTGTGAACTGTTTACCTTTTTTCGATATAACTTAAAAGCTTGTTAGTAAAGGTGTTGGAACCTTAGCACGGTATCGTGTGTTCGTTACATTGCAGTGGGTAATAGGAGCGTCTCGATCGCTCAAACAGCTTTAGTGATAATCAGTTTAAGCAGTGTTATATCGCTACAGTGTTTCAGTACAAGGTTTACAGTATAAGAGTATCCATTCTGTGTGTTGCATTCAAGGTTTACTGATTATCATCTTGTGAGCGTCTGCGCCGCACGTGATCTCCTCGTGGTCCCGAGCGTCCGCTACGCTGGTTGCGTAGCATTACGGTAGTCGCTCGCCTATAGCGTGCTCGACACCACGCATTAAGCTGTGAGCGAGCGTGCCGCATGTGCGTCTCGATCACGGCCAAGCGTATGCTACGCTAAGTGCGTACCCTTACGGTACCCCATACGCCAATTGCATACTGTGTCTCTTACCCATTATTGTGAAGGTTATAAGGTAATCAAAATCAGCATTATCATTAACTGATTCAGATCTGCTTTGCCTAAATCACCCAAGATTCAATCAGGACAAGGAGACGAATTTGAAATTTGCAAGATCCTCGATTCTCGCAGACGTTATGGTCTCCTCCAGTACCTTGTTGATTGGAAGGGATATGGACCAGAGGAGAGATCTTGGGTAGAAGCAGAGGATGTCCATGCTCCAAGACTTCTTCGGACATTTCATGCCAAGTTCCCAACTAAACCATATAGGTGTCCACCCACAAAGGGGGGGGGGGGGGTACTGTCAGCGTCCGGAGTCTTACCGGTACGCTGGGGCCGCGGGGCTGGCTTCTCTGGCGGTGTGCGGGCAGCTGCAGAGGTGGGCTGCTGCGCCGGGTCCATGGGCAGCAGTGGCGGCGGTGAGGGGGTCCGCTCGTGGCGGCGGGACGCCGCTACGGCGGGTCGCTTTTGCTGAGCCATTGCTAGGAAACCAGAGGCAGTGAGCAATGTGGCTTTGCAGAAAGGTCTGCATTACTGGGCGCCGCCATGTTGGAGACCAAGTTTTAAGCATAGTTCCAGTTTCCTGTTTCTTCCAGCCAATCGAGGGGAAGTTCTCCCTATAAAAGGGGTCTGGTTTAGGACAAGGACGCCAGTGCTTCAAGTTACAACCCTGTTGTAGGTGCTTTAGCCTGTGCTCCCAGGATCCATGTCGTATTCTGGTTACTCCTGCTCCTGCTTGGTCGGTTCTCTGTTGCTGCTGCAGTCCTGCCGTTCCTAACCTGCTACTGCCTGTGGAAGCGCTCCTGGAAAACCCGGTCCAGTAAGACCCTTTGGGCACAGTCGGACCCCGGGTCTTCTGCCTCGTCTTTCAAGCCACACTCCACAGATCTACTTCACCAGCCACGTCTTTGTACCACCGACCACAACCTGCAGATTGTTATCTTCAGCCTCATCCTCCAAACCACAGTCCACAGTTCTTGTCTCCAGCCACGTCTTCAGCTACCATCCAAAGTTCCACAGTTCATTATCTACAGTCTCGTCTTTCAAATCACAGTCCACAGTTCCTACCTCCAGCCATGTCTTTTAATCACCATCCACAGTTCCGAGGCTCATTATTCACAACCTTGTCTTTCAAGCCACAACCTGCAGTGCTTTATCCGCAACTACGTTCTTTAACCAACGTGCTCCAGCCACAGTTCTCTACCTCAGCCCTGTACAAAATAAATACTATTCTTTGACTTTCAACCCCGCATACGTTCTTCATTGTTCCGTGTCCCATGCAAAGGAACTATATCCAACCCCCTCATCTTGCTCACCCACAGCCATCTCCCTCCTCGGGCAAGTCTCAGCTGCCGGATCCTCAAACTTTGCTAGACTTGACAGGTGTAGTATGAGTAGCCGGTGGCCAGCATCCCGGCGCCAGGATCCCGACCACCGGCATACCGACCGCTGGGCGAGCAACACACGCCACGTTATTTATTCTCCCTCCAGGGGGGTCATGGGAGAACATGTGTCGGCATCCCGGCGGCCGGGATCCCGGTGCTGGTATGCTGGTCACCGGGATCCCGGCCAGCGACATACTGAAGACCACCCCACATTAGGCATGCCTATGTGGGGCCCACAAATTACTAGTTATGCCCCTGTCTGGACTATTGGATGAAACTAAAATCGAGTAAATTAATATACTTTTATGCCTGTATATAGTAAAGATAAGCGGTTTTGGTTCCCTGAGAACCGAACCCTACTGGACTTCGCTACCCAAACCTGGATCTGAGTCAGGCTCTGGTTTTTCCGCCTGACTCGGAAACCAGAATGAGGCAAAACGTCATCATCCCGCTGTCAGATTATCGCGGCATTGGAGAGTGTAGAGAGAGGATGTGTCTCCATCCTTAGTGTCCTGCATCAGTTCAGTGGTAGTGTCTTGTGCTGCATCAGTCCAGTCACAGTGGTTGTGTCCTCTGCTGCCATATGTCCAGTGCTGCTGTATAAGTCCAGTCTAGTAGTGTTGTCTTGTGCTGCATCAGTTCAGTGGTTGTGTCTTGTGCTGCATCAGTCCAGTCACAGTGGTGGTGTCCTCTGATGCCATATGTCCAGTGCTGCTGTATAAGTCCAGTCCAGTGGCGCTGTGTTGTGCTGCATCAGTTCAGTGGTGGTGTATTGTGCTGCATCAGTTTAGTCACAATGGTGGTGTCCTCTGCTGCTATATGCCCAGTGCTGCTGTCCATTGCAGTGGTGCTGTGTTGTCCTGCATCAGTTCAGTGGTAGTGTCTTGTGCTGCATCAGTCCAGTCACAGTGATCGTGTCCTCTGCTGCCATATATCCAGTGCTGCTGTATAAGTCCTGTCCATTGCAGTGGTGCGGTGTTATCCTGCATCAGTCCAGTGGTGGTGTCCCTGTGCTTCTGTATATATCCAGTGGTACTGCCGTATATGTCCAGTGATACTGCCGTATATGTCCAGCGGTATTGCCGTATAAATCCAGCGGTACTGCCGTATAAATCCAGTGATACTGCCGTATAATTCCAGCGTTATTGGCGTATAAATCAAGTCCAGTGGTACTGCCGTATAATTCCAGTGGTACTGCCATATAATTCCAGTGATACTGCCGTATAATTCCAGTGGTACTGGTGTATCATTCCAGTAGTACTGGCGTATAAATCCAGTCCAGTGATACTGCCGTATATGTCCAGTGGTACTGCCATATAATCCCAGTGATACTGCCATATATGTCCAGTTGTCATGCCGTATAAATCCAGTGGTACTGGCGTATAAATCCAGTCCAGTGATACTGCCGTATAATTCCAGTGGTACTGCCGTATAATTCCAGTGATACTGCCATATAATTCCAGTGGTACTGGCGTATAAATCAAGTCCAGTGGTACTGCCGTATAAATCCAGTGGTCATGCTGTATAAATCCAGTGGTACTATAAGTCCAGTGATACTGCCATATAATTCCAGTGGTACTGCCGTATAAGTCCAGTCCAGTGGTGTTGCCATATAAATTCAGTGGTGCTGTCCTGTGCTGTATATTATTTACTCCAAATAAAGGGGTAATTAATATTTAGTCCAAATAATTTTCACAGGGTTTGCCCTGTGTGGCGTAGAGGTACGCTCTCCTGTTATATAACACCAGAAAAATAATGGAGAACACAAATTTGGAGGATAAAATAGGGAAAGATCAAGAACCACTTCCTCCTAGTGCTGAAGCTGCTGCCATTAGTCATGACATAGACGATGAAATGCCATCAATGTCGTCTGCCAAGGCCGATGCCCGGTGTGATAGTAGAGGGCATGTAAAATCCCAAAAAATTAATTGAAATGGTCTGAGGAGAAACATAAACTTGCCAATATGCCATTTACAACATGGAGTGGCAAGGAACGGCTAAGGCCCTGGCCTATGTTCATGACTAGTGGTTCAACTTCACAAGACGATGGAAGTCCACATCCTCCCGCTAGAAAAATGATAAGAGTTAAGCTGGCAAAAGCACAGCAAAGAACTGTGCGCACTAAGATGGTATCACAAATCCCCAAGGAGAGTCCATGTGTGTTGGCGGTTGCGATGCCTGACCTTCCCAACACTGGATGGGAAGAGGTGGCTCCTTCCACCATGTGCACGCCCTCTGCAGGTGCTGGAAGTGGTACCCGCAGTCCAGTTGCTGATATTCAAATTGAAGATGTCACTGTTGAAGTACACCAGGATGAGGATATGGGTGTTGCTGGTGCTGAGGAGGTAGTTGATGATGAGGATTCTGATGATGATGTGGTTTGTTTAAATCAGGCAATGGGGGAGACACCAGTTGTCCGTGGGATGAATAAGCCCATGTGATGCCTGGGAAAAATACCAAGAAAGCCACCTCTTCGGTGTGGAATTATTACTCCACAAATCCAGACAACAGGTGTCAAGCCATGTGTTGCCTCTGTCAATCTGTAATAAGTAGGAGTAAGGACATTAACCACCTAGGATAATCCTCCCTTATACGTCACCTGCTGCGCATTCATCAGAAGTCAGTGTCAAGTTGTGAAACTTTGGGTAAGAGCGTAAGCAGTCCAATGACACCTAAATTCCTCTTCCTCTTGTACCAAAGCTCCTGCAAGCCACACCACCAACTCTATCAACGTCAACTTCCTCCTCAGTCAGGAATGTCACTAGTCCTGCAGGCAATGTCACTAACCGGGATTCCTCCGGAGGATCCTTGAGTGGTACGCCTACTGCTGCTGTTGCTGCCGCTGCTGTTGTTGCTGCTGGGAGTCGATCGTCATCCCAGAGTGGAAGTCGGAAGACCACTTGTACTACTTCCACAGTAAGCAACTGACTGTCCAACAGTCCTTTGTGAGGAAGATGAAATATGGCAGAAACATCCTGTTGCAAAGCGGATAACTGAGGCCTTGACAGCTATGTTGGTGTTAGATGTGCGTCCGGTATCCGCCATTAGTTCAGTGGGACTTAGAGAATTGATGGAGGAAGTGTCCACCCAGTTCCAAATCCCATGTACTGTAGGTTCTACTTCACTAGGCAGGCGATACCAAGAATGTACAGAGATGTCAGACCCCTTTACTTTATATTCTTCCTATGATCCACAAGTCGTTACCTAAACCACCAGGGAGGCCTATAATTTCTTCCAGAGGGTCTCTTTGCCAAAATCTCTCCCAATATGTTGATTTTTTTTCCTGCAGGCTACAGTTCTTAACACCCCCACTATTTTGAAAGATACCACAGATTTTTTTAATAAAATTTAGGAATTACGGGAATCCTCCTCCTGGATGTCTTTTAGTAACATGATATCACCAGTTTATATACCAATATAGGACATGATGAAGGAATTGAGGCAATAAAAAAAATCTATCACTACCAGTCCTTATTATAAGGGTCCAACAATTAAAATTTTTTATGAATGATTAATATTTTATGTAAAAATCATTTTTTGTACGAAAATTTGTTGTATTTACAACTATGCGGGACCACAATGGGGTCGAATATGGCCCCTGCTTATGTAAATTTATTTATGCACGAATATGAAATGATTAATTTTTTGAACAATGCTTTATATTCATCTTATATAGCATTTTATACTCGTTTCATTGACAACATTTTCATGATTTGGACTGGGGATGTGAAAAACCTCAATAACTTCATAGAGTCCTTAAATAGTCTTACAAGCACCACTAGACTAACCTACACAAGTAGCCCCTCGAATATAAATTTTCTTGATGTTTCTATTTCTGTTAAGGATGGTAAGTTTGACACGACTATCTTTAAGAAAGACACTGATAAAAATACTGTCTTATTAGCTGAGAGATTTCATCCAAAACCACTGAAACAGTGGTACCCTTCAGTGGTACCCTTCTCTCAATTATTAAGGGTGGCAAGAATCACCTCCAATAATGCATATTTGGAAGAATCCCTACATAAAATGAGTAATGACTTTGTCCAAAGAGGTTATGACACAAGGGACATAGATGAGGCGATACTTAAATGGTTGACAATGAACCGAGAAACATTACTGATGGGCGACAGACGGGAAAAGGAACTTGATCGTTTAATCTTCGAGTACTTTCTCAATTACCTCACTATTTTAAGAGATTCGTTCCTGAGACATTGGCATATTTTGGAGTCGGATACGATCATGGGCAGCTTCTGTAAAAACAAACCTTTGCATATAAGAGAAGCAGGAATTTGAAAGATCAATTAACATTCTCTGATATTAGCCCAACAGCTAATAAACAAAATTGGCTATCACTCAAGAATGGATCGTATCATTGTAGTGGATGTGTAAACTGTCACCATTTGATGACTGATGATGTCTTCATACACCCGGTGACAGGAGTAAGACATATATTAAAGCAACATATGACAATTGGGGGGCATGGCTTAGACGAGGACCGGAGCGGCTGTCTCTCCTTGGAGCTCCGGCTTCAGGCACACTACCCTGACTAATTGGACGCCAGCACCTGGTCTCGCCTGCCTTTGGACCATCTGTGAAACCCCCCCAGCCACCGCTGACACTGACCGGAGATTGCCGGGGGCACCCGCCGCAGAGGAGACGCACTCTGAGGCCCACACAGAGCACCAGACTGCGGGCTGGAGTTTGGCGCCGCTGCACCCGCGATCCTCCAGCTCACTGCCTACCTGCTCCGGGTGAAGCTGGTCTCTCCCAGACGCAGGACCTGTGGTTACCTCCTGACTCCCAGGACAGGGAGTCCGTATGAAGCGGTGGCATTTGGATTCTGCCTATACTTAGCCTGCTAAAGGTACTGTACAGCACTGTGGGTGCCATCTTGTCTGCCTTAGTGCAGCTATACACCATACAGCAGCCTGCTTTTTCTCCTGCAGTGTTGCCAGTGTAGCATGCATGATGGAAGCCCAGAGTCCTACTATGTGATATAATACATGGATTCCCAGCCTTCATTACCTCAAGATTGTCAATATCACCTCTGGCTATATTGTGCTATATAACAACATGTAGTGACCAACAATCATTTGATTCTCTTTTTCATACCATCTACGTCTGACCTGATACAGTATATATAATTTATAGAAGCGTTCTCTGACCTCCATTTTGGCTGTAATTTACTATTAGAGGATTGAGTGTGGAATATATACATAACAATTGTTTATTACTTTTTCAGGACTACTCCGCTGAGGTATCAAAAGCCCGTAAAGAGATGTCCCCAGTCTGCTCCCGCCTAGTACAACTGCAACGCATGTTCGCTTTACTCTTTCTTGCTTGGTTACGAATCTTTACGGGATCGGACTTTAGAGACTTTAAAGATTTCTTGGAACCGTCGGACGCCATGGAATACCTGAATGAAGATGCGACATCTGCTCCTTCCGAGTCCGCCTCCTGTTGAATAACCTGCTTGTCTCCACCGTTTTGAGATCCTATGTTTCTAAAGTGGACTGTTTTTGGTTTACTGACCCGAACAATATTTGGAGATTCGACCCACTGATAATATTTCTGTGTTATTGTTATTTACCTTTAGCAGTGGTTTTCAGGATAATGTTTATTGCTTGTAGGTCAGAACATGTATCCTTTGTGATTTTGAATATTTTTACTGCATTGATTGTTTTGGAGGCTGGGATTGCCTTCCCTGGCCAGGAATCTGGGTGATTCCATCTTTGTTGTTATGCAGTACGCTGTTACCGTTCTTATTCTGTTTTTGAGTCTGTTCTTATACTACTCTTACTGGCATGAGATTACCCTATGGCAGTGCTTTTTCTCCTTTTTTTTCTTTCTTCCTATTCTTTATATCTACCTTTTTCCTTCTTCTAACCCTCATGTGTTTCCCCCCTCCCCCATTTACGTCTATGCTGGACTATATGTGCAGGTCATTTGTTTTTCTTGCTTGATTTTAAGTATTTCTGGATTGTGTTTTTTGTAACGGTTATTTGGGATCCGATCTCAGCATCTTGGCATCAACCTTCATTTAATAATGGCGGATATTAAAATTTGCTCTTGGAATGTGCAAGGCATTCACTCCCCAGCAAAGAGATGTAAAATGATTACCTACTTAAACCTACATAAAATTGATATTGCTTTATTGCAAGAGACGCATCTAACCGAGGTGGAACATCAAAAATTAGCTATGCTGGGATTTAAAGTGGCGGCCTCTGCCTCCTATAATTTGAAATCCAAGGGTGTTGCCATTTTAGTTCAGAAAGGTATACCCTTTAATGGCTCCTGCTGGGATCGGACCCGAATGGGCGCTATGTATTAATGAAAGCTGAAATCCATGGTTTGCATTATATATTTTTTTATTTATATGCCCCTACTTCATATGATAAGATATTTTTTACTAACATAGTAAACCTGTTATACCCTCATTTGGATACCCCTATTATACTTGGGGGTGATCTAAATATTGTTATTGACCCCTTTATGGACAGACAGTCTCATGCTTCTCATCCTTCCCCGGCTCGTAAGTTTGGTATTTCATATCTTATACGTAAACTACATTTGGTAGATATTTGGAGGGTGCAACATCCTCTTGATAAGGAGTATACATATTATTCAGCTCCACATGATATGTATTCTAGGTTAGATTATCTGTTACCATCCTCAGAGCTGGCGGTTAGAACGACCACTTCACATATAGAAACTCTGGGTTTGACGGACCACGCTCTTATTTGGTTCACGCTGTCCCCTTTGACTCCATCAGGCAATTAAAAACTTTGGCGTTTTCCCTCCTCCCTAGCATCTTTTAACTCATTTAAAGATATGCTACAGGCTGCCTGGAACGATTTTGCGCCGACAAACTCGGAGCATACCTCCGACCCAGCTCTGTATTGGCAATCTGCCAAGGCTGTCCTCGAAGGCCAGATTCTGGCCTTTGCCTCTCATCATAAAAAACATAGACAATCCTCGATTATAGAGGCCCAAGAGGCTTTAACACGAGCTTACCGTGAATTACGGCAAGACCCATCCCCCACTCATAAAACATGATATATGGAATCCAAATTGGTGTTTGACAACTTAGTGCAGCAGCTGGGGATACAAAAATTCGAACCAATAGATTCCTATTTCATCAATATGGAAACAAAAATAGTAAACTTCTTTCTAATCTGCTGAGGAGCAAGAGGAATAGTTCTGTTATCTTAGCGATGAAGGATGCAGAGGGTGTGACACACACAAAGGGACAGTCTATTATTTCTGTTTTACATTCTTTTTATTCAGATTTGTATTCCCAGGGCCCTATTGATAATGAATGTAAAGCACAATTTTGGAGTAATATTTCTCTCCCTATTTTAATGGAACTACAAGCTGCGGCATTGATTAAACTGATAACAGAGGAGGAGGTGCTTTTAGCTTTAAGGAATCTTAAACTTGGCAAATCTCCGGGCCCAGATGGATATACTGGTGAATTCTACAGAATTCTTCAAACATCCATTACTCTTCCTCTTACTAATCTTTTTAACTCTTTTCTTACAGATAATGTTCTCCCCTCTTATTTTAACGACGCCATTATTAAAGTTCTACCGAAGCCGGGCAGGGATCCCACCCTCCTCGGCTCATATCGCCCCATTTCCTTGTTGAATATCGATTACAAACTTTTTACTAAAATAACTGCGGAGAGACTTAAGGGGGTGATTCCCGACTTGGTACACCAAGACCAGACGGGATGTATATGGGGCCGTAATGCGGTCACTAACATCCGGAAATTACTGTCAGTCCTCCAACATATGGATGATATTTATATTAATGATCTCCATATATTATTATCACTAGACGCTGAGAAGGCGTTCGACCTTGTGGTCTGGAATCACCTCTATGAAACCCTTCGCAATTTTGGCTTTCCACCCTATCCCTATCTCCTCCTACGCAGCAAGTGTGAATCAGATCAGTATTTTTCATTTTTAATATTAGCAGAAGCAGGGTAGCATGTGGCGGCCTTTAGTGGCCGACTAGCCACAGCGCATGACTCATGCCATACCTCTTGTGCAGACCACATGCTCACAGTACTCATTGGCGTTTCTATAATGGGAGCAGTGTGTGCGGTGCACACGGGCCCCTGGGTCCAGGGGGGCCCACACCGCACACACTGCACCCATACATTATACTTACCCTCCGGAGTCCCGCAACGGTGTCACTGCTGTGCGGGCACAAATCACTCGGAAAATGGCCGCCGCGGCCATTTCCGAGTGATTTGCGCATGCATACTGTAGGTGTCCCTGGGAACGAGGCGCGACCGCCATGTTCCCGGAGACCTGCGCATGCGCAGTAGACTCTGGCATTATGCCAGAGTCTACTGCTGCCGGAGAGGAGGGGGCCCGCGACGGAGGCTGCACGCGGGTCCCCTCCTCTCTTAAAGCGCCCCTGACAGTACTGGTCATGCCCTCCACATAACTAGTCACACCCCCACAGCACTGGACACACCCTCTGCAGCAGCACACAATAGGCCCTTAAAAAATTTCAGCTCCAGGCCCATGTGGACTTTAATCTGGCACTAGGTCGGGAGAGAGACAAGGGGCGGGAGAGAAACCAGGGGCCAGGGTATCAGAAGGGGGCTGGAGAGACTGGTCCCCCATCAGCTCCTGCAACAAGCCTATTAGATAATTAGTTACACTCCCCCTCCCTCTTTGCACCCGTTTGTTTCCCTTCTGCTTGTAAAGACAAATAGAGGGGCTTTACAGTGAGGGCATGCACAAGCAAGGCAACATGTTTCATTTATCTTCAACTTATCTAATACTCATTTCAGATGCACCTGTATATATGTATCATACTCCAGATACATGTGACTTGAGTAATATTGCTAAATATAAGCATTTATGTTTCTGTGTTTCACTTCTTAGTTGTGTCTGTTCTTGTAGTTTCCCAAAGATGCTTCTTACATTGATCTGTTAAGGGGGTCATTCCGACCTAATCGGTGCTGTGCGTTTTCGCACAGCAGCCGATCAGGTCGGAACTGCGCATGTGCGCCGGCACCGCAGTGCACCGACGCATGCCAGATGTCCGACGGCCGTCGGACCGCTACGATCGCCTCTGCCTGATTGCGGCAGTGACATGCGGGGAGGGATAGCCCTGTGCTGGGCGTCCCCACGCATGTCTATGTTCACAATCGTAGCTGTGCTAAATTTAGCACAGCTACGATCAACTCGTCTGGCTCATCTCCATCTATGGCCACCAGCCCCTAGTAGTACGATGATCACTCCCTCACTACTTACATCTTAGCTGTATTATGTCTTGAGAATGTGTGGTGCTCTGTTACCTGTACTCTATTTCTGTTATTTATTTACTGTAATGCTATGTTTTGTCTCCCTGTACTGTCCTTTGTACGGCGCTGCGAAACACATGTGGAGCCTTATAAATAAAATTTAATAATAATAATAATAATGACCCCCTTAATGCATAGCAGGTTGCAAATTCGGCATTGCAAAAAAACACACTTTGGGGGTCTTTCCGACTTGATCGTAGCTGTGCTAAATTTACCACAGCTATGATCAGAAACACAGACATGCGGGGTGACGCCCAGCACAGGGCTAGCCTGCCCCGCATGTCAGTCCCTGCACCGTCACAGAAGTGTAAAAGCACTTCAGGAGTAGCTCCTGGCAAGCACAGCTTTTGCGTGCGGGCCGGGAGCTACTCGTCGCTGCCCGAGTCACAGCGGCTGCATGACGTCACGCAGCCGCTGGGGCCTTCTCCCCGCAATGCTGGCATGGCCGGACCGTGCCCACAAGACGGCGGCCAAATGCCGCCATGCCGCCCCCTCCCGCCTGCCTCTGCCTGTCAATCAGGCAGAGGTGATCGCTAGGCAACGACAGCCGTCGGCTGTCAGCTATGCGCCAGCGCACTGCGGCGCCGGCGCAGATCTGACCTGATCGCTGCGCTGCGAAGAACTGCAGTGAGTGATCAGGTCAGAAAGACCCCCTTTGACGTTTCCCAGCCTAGGTTGCAGGATGTTGTGAGAGGGATTGGTAAAGTAGTAGGTCTTTATCATAAAGTTCAATTAAGTAGTTGTTTAAAATCACTTTGGAAGCATTGAGATATTTCATGTTTTAAGAGAGCAGATATCTTTTACAAAGTGCAAAGTTAATGCACCATAGTGCAAAATCCTTTTCATTAATGTCATGCACCTCAACTGACATAAGTGCATCAGGATTTCCACCAAAGCACATACGTTTATAGAGCCAGATGCATAGGCAAACGCAGGGGGGGTTTCTGGTTGCCCGGAAACCCCCTTCCTCTTGGCAAGTGGCTCAAATTATGACCACAATAGCAATGATGTATAATACAGTCACTAATGCTGCTGCCACATCGTGCAGTTTAAGGGACAGAGGAGAACTGCTGCACATGCCCAGTGGTAGCAGCTTCTTCTACCAAGTTTGGTGTGTGTGTGTGTGTGTGTGTGTGTGTGTGTGTGTGTGTGTGTGTGTGTGTGTGTGTGTGTGTGTGTGTGTGTGGTCCATATCTGTGCTCTGGACTAGAGAGTAGCTACCAGGAATAAGAGACAGGAGCCTTAACATGAGGTGGGAGAATGTGTGTTTGGAAATTGCAATTCTGGTTCTATTATGTTTGTGTATTTATTTATTATGGGATGTTTAACTTTTTACTGACCACTTATTTATATTATTTAAATATGTTTGATACAGCCTATACTGTACAGTTTCCAGTATATAAAAAGACCAATGTTTAGGGTCGTTGCTATGTTCTTCTAACGCTCACCTAGACACCTGCACTTACTCCATTGTTCTGCAGAGTGGAAAATTGTTGTTTGTATTTGGAAACCCCCCTCTAGAAAACCTACGTTTGCCACTGAGATGGTAGCATTTAAGATGGGGAAGTTTGCACAAAATGATAGATCTGGGTACAAGACAAGACATCAGATATGTATGCATACCTCCCAACACGACCCTCTCCAGGAGAGACAGCATGCTCTGCTCCTGGACTTCTCTCTTAATGTATGATTGCCATCACCTGTGCTGTAACACCTTTCTTATCCATTCACCTGTTCAAAACAGGTGCCGGCAATCACACATTAAAGGCCAGTACTCACTGGCCGATGTGGGGAGAGATGTGTGCTGAGCGTGCGGGGGGTGCTCATTTCACCCAGCGGCTGAAGTGAGCGACCCGCTAGATTGGCCTGCATTCAGGCCAATCTAGCACCAGCGATAGGGATGCGCATCGCTATCGCTGGGGGGCATACACACGGAGAGATCACTGCTTAAAATCTAAGCAATCTAGTCAGATTGATTAGATTTTAAGCAGCGATTGCTCCGCGAGTACCCCCCTTAAGAGAAAAGTCCAGAAGCAGAGCATTCTGTCCCTCCTGGAGAGGGTCATGTTGGGAGGTATGTGTATGCATACACCAGATAGGGGTCTGCATATCCAGTGACTCCAAATATGTGACTGTATATGAGATGGCACTAGAGAGATATAAGTAGGCTGACCATATTATCCCTTTAACCTGGGACACTCATGAATTACACAGGTTCTGTGGCTGGCTGACTACAAGCCTGCATTTCACCTAGGTTTTAAGCAGCCACAGAACCTGTGTAATTCATTAGAGATATGCGGCGGGCACTTTTCGTGTTTTGTGTTTTGGTTCTGGTTCCATCCTCGTGTTTTGGATCTGGATTGGTTTTGCCAAAACCACCCTTTCGTGTTTTGGTTTTGGATCTGGATGATTTTTTAAAAAAAAACATAAAAACAGCTAAAATCACAGTATTTGGGGGTAATTTTGATCCTACGGTATTATTAACCTCAATAACATTCATTTCCACTCATTTCCAGTCTATTCTGAACACCTCACAATATTGTTTTTAGGCCTAAAAGTTGCACTGAGGTAGCTGTATGACTAACTTAAGCGACACAAGTGTGCAGCACAAACACCTGGCCCATCTAGGAGTGGCACTGCAGTTGCAGACAGGATGGCACTTAAAAAAAAATAGTCCCCAAACAGCACATCATGCAAAGAAGTAAAAGAGGTGCAATGAGGTAGCTGTATGGCTAAGCTTAGCGACACAAGTATGCGTCACAAACACCTGGCCAGTGTCGGACTGGAGCATGAAGGGCCCACCGGGGGAATGCAGTGATAGGGGCCCATACTTAGGAGTGTGGTCAGCCTACAAAGGGGGTGTGACCAGCCTCCACAGAGGCTTGTAATACACATCAGACTTGTGCAGTGTAATGCAACATATCTACCATGTATAATACAAGTGCACAGTCTGGAACCTGATCCCTAGAGGAAGGAGTGGGTCCCCAGGCAGTAGGGCCCACCGGTGGTTTCCCCTGTACCCCTGTGGGCCAGTCCAACCCTGCACCTGGCCCATCTAGGAGTGGCACTGCAGTTGCAGACAGGATGGCACTTAAAAAAAACTAGGCCCCAACAGCACATCATGCAAAGGAGAAAAGAGGTGCAATGAAGTAGCTGTATGACTAAGCTAAGCGACACAAGTGTGCGGCACAAACAACATGGGACGTGCTGGAATTTGCCCAGATGTAATACACGCACAATATTGGTGGCACAGGAGAACGTAACCCTAAACCACACACACACACACACACACACGGCAAAGCCTGTAAAATTAATTTGGCTAATAATAACCCTTTTATTTGGAGCTATTATAATAATACACAGCACAGGCGAGCGTACCCCTACACCACACAGGGCAAACCCTGTAAAAATGATTTGGATAATAATATAAGTAATGTATATAAGCCTTTTATTTGGAGTAAATAATATACAGCACAGGACACCACCACTGGACTTATGGCAGCACACGACACCACCATTGGACTGATGCAGCACAAGACAGCACCACTGGACTGGACTTATATGGCAGTACCCCTGGACTTGTACGACAGTGTCAGACGGGATGGCACTTTAAAAACTAGGTCCCAAACAGCACATGATGCAAAGAAGAAAAATAGATGCAAGATGGAATTGTCCTTCGGCCCTCCCACCCACCCTTATGTTGTATAAACAGTACAAGCACACTTTAACAAACCAATCATTTCAGCGACAGGGTCTGCCACACGACTGTGGCTGAAATGACTGGTTTGTTTGGGCACCCACCAAAAAAGAAGCAATCAATCTCTCCTCGCACAAACTGGCTCTACAAAGGCAAGTTGTCGACCTCATCCTCCAATTCCTCACCCCTTTCAGTGTGTACATCCTCCTCCTCACAGAAAATTAATTCTTCCCCACTGGAATCCACCATCACAGGTCTCTGTGTACTTTCTGTAGGCAATTGCTGGTAAACATAGTATCTGAGGTTGAAAAAAGACAATTGTCCATCGAGTTCAACCTATTTGTGGTCTCCTATGCATGATGATTTGACTAAAATTTCTGACTGATGCTGCTGTCAGCCGTTGCATTTTATCCCTATTTATAGTAACTATAATGCATGACTATGCACCATACCCCTGGATATCCTTATCCATTAGGAATTTATCTAACCCATTCTTAAAGGTGTTGACAGATTCCGCCATTACAACTCCCTCGGGCAGGGAATTCCAAACACGTATTGTCCTTACCGTGAAAAAGCCTTTACGACGTATTGTGCGGAATCTCCTCTCCTCTAACCTGAGCGAGTGTCCACGAGTCCTCTGTGTTGATCTAACCAAAAACAGGTCCCGCGCAAGCTCTGTGTATTGTCCCCTTATATATTTGTAGATGTTGATCATATCCCCTCTTAGTCTCCGCTTTTCCAATGTAAACATGCCTAGTCTTTCAAGCCTTTCCTTGTATTCCATCGTCTCCATGCCCTTAATTAGTTTGGTCGCCCTCCTCTGTACCTTTTCTAGCTCCAGGATATCCTTTTTGTAGTACGGTGCCCAGAATTGTACACAGTATTCAAGGTGTGGCCTCACTAGTGATTTATATAACGGGAGTATAATACTCTCGTCCCTAGCATCAATACCCCATTTTATGCATGCTAATATCTTATTAGCCTTCTTTGCTGCAGTCCTACTTTGTCTGCTTAGCTTGCTATCTATGAGGACACCTAAGTCCTTTTCCAGTACTGAATCCCCTAATTTTACCCCATTTAGTAGGTAGGTTTAATTTTTGTTCTTGTTACCACAGTGCATTACCTTACACTTGTCTGTGTTGAAGCGCATTCTCCATTTGGCTGCCCATGCTTCTAATTTAACTAAGTAGTTCTGAAGAGACTCGGCATCCTCCTCTGTATTTATAGCCTTACACAATTTGGTATCATCTACAAAAATTGACACCATGCTCTCTAGACCTTCTGTTAGGTCGTTAATGAAAATATTGAACAATAGCGGTCCTAATACTGAGCCTTGCGGCACACCACTTAGCACTTCAGTCCAAGTTGAAAAAGATCCATTAACCACAACGCGCTGCTCCCTATTATCTAACCAGTTTTTGACCCTAGTGCATATTGTGCTTCCTAGCCCTGATTCTTGTAGCTTGTAGATAAGTCTCATGTGTGGTACAGTATCGAACGCTTTGGCAAAGTCTAAAAAGATTACATCCACGTCTTTACCCTGGTAAAGGTCTTCCCGGTAGAATTTATAATTCATTATGATTAACATCATCTTCTCCAAATTTTGTGGAAGTAACCTCCTACGCCGATTGCTGACAAGGTGAGCGGCTGCACTAAACACTCTTTCGGAGTACACACTGGAGGTGGGGGCAACTTAGGTAAAATAAAGCCAGTATGTGCAAGGGCCTCCAAATTGCCTCTTTTTCCTGTACATACTGTCTGACATGCCTACTTGGATGCGGTCACTCATATGATCGGCCACCATTCTTTCAATGGTGACAGAATCATATGCAGTGAAAGTATACATGTCAGTAATTGTTGGCAAGTCCTTCAGTCCAGACCAGATGTCAGCACTCGCTCCTGACTGCCCTGCATCACCACCAGTGGGTAAGCTAGGAAATCTTATCCTTTTCCTCGCAGCCCCAGTTGCGGGAGAAAATGAAGGAGGAGCTGTTGACAGGTCACATTCCACTTGAGTTGACAATTTTCTAACCAGCAGGTCTTTAAATGTTGTATCTCTCTTTCCGGCAGACTTGTGTCTGCCAGAAAGAGAGATACAACGTAGGCTTTAAACCTAGGATCGAGCATGGTGGCCAAAATGTAGTACTCTGATTTCAACAGATTGACGACCCTTGAATCCTGGCAAAGCGAATGAAGGGCTCCATCCAGAAGTCCCACATACTTTGCGGAATCGCTCCGTCTTAGCTCCTCCTACAATTTGTCCAGCTGCTTCTGCAAAAGCCTGATGAGGGGAATGACCTGACTCAAGCTGGCAGTGTCTGAACTGACTTCACGTGTGGCAAGTTCAAAGGGTTTGAGAACCTTGCACAAGACGGAAATCATTCTCCACTGCGCTTGAGTCAGGTGAATTCTCCCTCCTTTGCCTATATCATAGGTGGATGTATGGCCTTTTGCTGCTCCTCCATCCTCTGAAGCATATAGAGTGTTGAATTCCACCTCGTTACCACCTCTTGCTTCAGGTGATGGCAGGGCAGGTTCAGGAGTGTTTGCTGGCACTCCAGTCTTCGGCACACAGTGGCTGAATGCTGAAAGTGGCATGCAATTTTTCGGGCCACAGACAGCATCTCTTGCACACCCCTGTCATCTTTAAAAAAGTTATGCACCACCAAATTAATTGTATGTGGAAAACATGGGACGTGCTGGAATTTGCCCAGATGTAATGCACGCACAATATTGGTGGTGTTGTCCATTATCACAAATCCCCAGGAGAGTCTAATTGTGGTAAGCCATTGTACGATGATGTCCCTCAGTTTCCGTAAGAGGTGGTTAGCGGTGTGCCTTTTACGGAAAGCGGTGATACATAGCGTAGCCTGCCTAGGAACAAGTTGGCGTTTGCGAGATGCTGCTACTGGTACCGCTGCTGTTGTTGCTGCGGCAGGCAATACATCTACCCAGTGGGCTGTCACAGTCATAGTCCTTTGTCTGCCCTGTTCCACTTGTCCACATGTCCGTGGTTAAGTGGACAGTGGGTACAACTGCATTTTGTAGGACACTGAGGAAACTTTTTCTGACGTCTCTGTACATTTTTTGTATTGCCTGCCTAGTGAAGTGGAACCTAGATGGGATTTGGTACCGGTGGGACACTACCTCCATCAATTTTCTAAGTCCCACTGAACTAATGGCGGATACCGGACGCACGTCTAACAACAACATAGCTGTCAAGGCCTCAGTTATCCGCTTTGCAACAGGATGACTGCTGTCATATTTCATCTTCCTCACAAAGGACTGTTGGAGAGTCAATCGCTTACTGGAAGTAGTACAAGTGGTCTTCCGACTTCCCCTCTGGGATGATGATGATTGACTCCCAGCAGCAACAGCAGCAGCAGCAGCAACAGCAGCAGTAGGCATACCACTCAAGGATCCTCCAGAGGAATTCCGGTTAGGAGAGGACTTCTCAGTCTTGCCAGTGACATGGCCTCCAGGACTACTTACGTTCCTGACTGAGGAGGAAGTTGACGTTCAGGGAGTTGGTGGTGTGGATTGCAGGAGCTTGGGTAGGAAGGAGCCACCTCTTTGGGCATCAGCCTTGGCAGACGACGTTGATGGCATTTCATCGTCTATGTCATGACTAGAAGCAGCATCTTCAGCACTAGGAGAAAGTGGTTCTTGATCTTTCCCTATTTTATCCTCCAAATTTTTGTTCTCCATTATTTTTCTGGAGTTATATAACAATATGCGGTACAGGAGAGCGTACCTCTACACCACACAGGGCAAACCCTGTGAAAATTATTTGTATTAAATATTAATAACCCCTTTTATTTGGAGTAAATACTGTACAGCACAGGACAGCACCACTGAACTGTACGGCTGGACTTATATGGCAGTATCACTGGAATTATACGGCAGTATCACTGGATTTATATGCCAGTACCACTGGAATTATACGGCAGTATCACTGGAATTATACGGCAGTAACACTGAATTTATACAGCAGTATCATTGGACTGGATTTATACGGCAGTACCACTGGACTTATACAACAGTACTACTGGACTTATACGGCAGTACCACTGGATTTATACGGCAGTACCACTGGAAATATACGGCAGGATCACTGGAATTATACGGCAGGATCACTGGAATTATACGGCAGTACCACTGGACTTATACGGCAGTACCACTGGACTGGATTTATACGCCAGTTCCACTGGATTTATACGGCATGACCACTGGACATATACGGCAATATCACTGGACATATACAGCAGTATCACTGGACTGGATTTATGCGCCAGTACCACTGGACTTAAATGTCAGTACCACTGGACTGGATTTATACGCCAGTACCACTTGATTTATACGGCATGACCACTGGACATATACGGCAGTATCACTCGAATTATATGGCAGTACCACTGGACATATAGGGCAGTATCACTGGACTGGATTTATACGCCAGTACCGCTGGAATTATGTGCCAGTACAACTGGATTTATACGGCATGACCACTGGACATATACGGCAATATCACTGGACATATACAGCAGTATCACTGGACTGGATTTATACGCCAGTACCACTGGACTTAAATGTCAGTACCACTGGACTGGATTTATACGCCAGTACCACTTGATTTATACGGCATGACCACTGGACATATACGGCAGTATCACTCGAATTATATGGCAGTACCACTGGACATATAGGGCAGTATCACTGGACTGGATTTATACGCCAGTACCGCTGGAATTATATGCCAGTACAACTGGATTTATACGGCAATACCACTGGAATTATACGGCAGTACCACTGGACATATACGGCAGTATCACTGGACTGGATTTCTACACAAGTACCACTGGATTTATACAGCATGACCATTGGACATATATGGCAGTATCACTGGAATTATATGGCAGTACCACTGGACATATATGGCAGTATCACTGGACTGGATTTATACACCAGTTCCGCTGGAATTATACGCCAGTACCACTGGAATTATACGGCAGTATCACTAGAATTATACGGCAGTATCACTGGACTGGATTTATACGGCAGTACCACTGGACTTATAGGGCAGTACAACTGGACCTATATGGCAGTACTACTGGACTTATATGGCAGTACCACTGGATTTATATGGGAGAATCACTGGAATAATACAGCAGGATCACTGGAATTATACGGCAGTACCACTGGATTTATACGGCAGTACCACAGGACTTGATTTATACGGCAGTACCACTGGACTGGATTTATATGCCAGTACCACTGGATTTATACGGCATGACCACTGGACATGTACGGCAGTATCACTGGAAATATACGGCATTATTACTGGACTGGATTTATACGTCAGTACCACTGGATTTATGCGCCAGTACAACTGGACTTATACGGCAGTACCACTGGACTGGATTTATACGCCAGTACCACTGGCTTTATACGGCATGACCACTGGACATATACGCCAGTATCACTGGACATATACGGCAGTATCACTGGACTGGTTTTATACGCCAGTACCACTGGATTTATACGGCATGAACACTGGATTTAAACGGCAGTACCACTGGACTGGATTTATACGCCAGTACCACTTGATTTATACGGCATGACCACTGGACATATACGGCAGTATCACTGGAATTATATAGCGGTACCACTGGACATATACGGCAGTATCACTGGACTGGATTTATACGCCAGTCAAGATGGAATTATATGCCAGTACAACTGGAATTATATGGAAATACCACTGTAATTATATGGCAGTACCACTGGACATATGCGGCAGTATCACTGGAATGGATTTATACGCCAGTACCACTGGATTTATACGGCATGGCCACTGGACATATATGGCAGTATCACTGGACATATACGGCAGTATCACCGGACTGGATTTATACGGCAGTACCACTGGATTTATACGGCAGTACCACTGGATTTATACGGCAGTACCACTGGACTAGATTTATACGCCAGTACCACTGGCTTTATACGGCATGACCACTGGACATATATGGCAATATTACTGGACATATACGGCAGTATCACTGGACTGGTTTTATACGCCAGTACCATTGGATTTATACGGCATGACCACTGGACTTAAACGGCAGTACCACTGGACTGGATTTATACGCCAGTACCACTTGATTTATACGGCATGACCACTGGACATATACGGCAGTATCACTGGAATTATATAGCAGTACCACTGGACATATACAGCAGTATCACTGGACTGGATTTATACGCCAGTACCGCTGGAATTATATGCCAGTACAACTGGATTTATACGGAAATACCACTGTAATTATATGGCAGTACCACTGGACATATAGGGCAGTATCACTGGACTGGATTTATATGCCAGTACCACTGGATTTATACGGCATGACCACTGGACATATATGGCAGTATCACTGGACATATACGGCAGTATCACTGGACTGGATGTATACACCAGTGCCACTGGATTTATACGGCATGACCATTGGACATATACAGCAGTATCACTGGAATTATATGGCAGTACCACTGGACATATACGGCAGTATCACTGGACTGGATCTATACACCAGTACCGCTGGAATTATACGCCAGTACCACTGGAATTATACGGCAGTATCACTGGAATTATACGGCAGTACCACTGGACTTATACGCCAGTATCACTGGACTGGATATATACGGCAGTACCACTGGACTTTTACGGCAGTACCACTGGACTTTTATGGCAGTACCACTGGATTTATAGGGCAGTACCTGTTACGCACACCAGTGCTAACAGGAGTATACCGGTGTATGAACAGAGAGGGAAGCGAAGCAAACGAACTCACAGACAGTATAACATAACATACACTGGAGGTGATGGAATAACTAATAAACACAAAGTGAACGGAGAAGCCCAAAGGCTCAGGAATTGGGTGTCTCCCTAGTGTCAGGAATGCTCAGATGGAATAGAGCGGACAATGAAGCGAGGTGTAGTGATTTAACATGTGGAGCACCTGAAATGATGTTGCTAAGAGCAACAGAAAAAACCCCAAAGGGTTACCAACGGGTGTGGGAATAAACTCCTTGGTCAGAGATAGAAATATAGACACAAGGAGAGTATCCACAATCCTAACCCCCACTTGCAGGGCACAGGTTCAGCTTACTGCCACTAAACTGACACCTGGACGCCCTGCATAGTGAGGGAGGATTAAGCAAGCAGGTCTGAGAGTACAGCCGCAAACCTGCTGGGTTCACAGAATAGCAAAAGAACCCCAGCAGGTCAAACAACTGACTCCAGTCTTACTGCTAGGTCCGGATTGGCAGAATGAAGTACCGAATCCCAAGGCCTATTCGCAGTAAGCAACAAGTAAATACAAAGTCACACAGTACTAGCTAACTCTATGGAACTGACTAACAAACAAAGATTCAGCAGCATTTGCCTAGCCTGAGAGGATGGTTTATATAGCAGGTGCTGTCCACGCCCCACTCAGACCTCACAGACTGTGAGCACAAAACCAGCGCCGGATTCCCTGACGTGCACAGAGCCTGTAACCACTACACAGTAAAAACCCGGACCGGAGTATCAGCTGCGCTCAGGTTACTTCACTAACACTTGCCTCCCAGTTGCCATGGCGACGTGGCAGCACAGAGCAGGAGATCCTAACAGTACCACTGGATTTATACGCCAGTACCACTGGATTTATACGGCATGACCACTGGACATTTATGGCAGTACCACTGGACATATACGGCAGTATCACTGGACTGGATTTATACGCCAGTACCACTGGATTTATACGGCAGTACCACTGGACTTATACGGTCGTACCACTGGACTTATACGGCAGTACCACTGGATTTATACGGCAGTACCACTGGTCTGGTCTTATATGCAAGTACCACTGGAATTATACATCAGTACCACTGGAATTATACGGCAGGATCACTGGAATTATACGGCAGTACCACTTGATTTATACAGCAGTACCACTGGACTGGATTTATATGATAGTACCACTGGACTTATACGGCAGTACCACTTGACTGGATTTATACGCCAGTACCACTGGATTTATATGGCATGACCACTGGACATATACAGCAATATCACTGTACATATACGGCAGTATCACTGCAATGGATTTATACGCCAGTACCACTGGATTTAAACGGCAGGACCACTGGATTTAAATGGCAGTACCACAGGACTGGATTTATACGCCAGTACCACTTGATTTTTACGGCATGACCACTGGACATATACGGCAGTATCCCTCGAATTATATGGCCGTACCACTGAACATATAGGGCAGTATCACTGGACTGGATTTATAAGCTAGTACCGCTGGAATTATATGCAGGTACAACTGGAATTATACGACGATACCACTGGAATTATACGGCAGTACCACTGGACATATACGTCAGTATCACTGGACTGGATTTATACGCCAGTACCACTGGATTTATACGGCATGACCGTTGGACATATATGGCAGTATCACTGGAATTATATGGCAGTACCACTGGACATATACGGCAGTATCACTGGATTGGATTTATACACCAGTTCCGCTGAAATTATACGCCAGTACCACTGGAATTATACGGCAGTATCACTAAAATTATATGGCAGTACCACTGGATTTATACGGCAGTACCACTGGATTTATACGGCAGTACCACTGGATTTATACGGCAGTACCACTGGACTTATATGGTAATGTCAATTATTACCATTAAACATAAAGCTATACACTATTACAGACTGAGTACGCTATTTGCGTACTGAGTACCGTAGGGGTACGCACTTAGCGTAACAGATGCTAGGCCGTGGGCAAGACGCACGAGCGACACGTATGCTCACAGATTCAAGCTTCGTATCGAGCACGTTATAGGCGTACCGAGTACCGTACTGCTACGCTATTGGCGTAGCGGACGCTGCGCCGTGAGAGTGAGACACGAGCGGCGCAGACGCTCACAGAATGATATGCAGTAAACCTTATTAATAAAACACAGTAAGAATATGCTTATACTCTAAACCTTAGTAGTCAGATACTACAATGATGTAACGCTTAAAAACCTTAACAATGTGTATGCTGTTTGAGCGATTGAGACGCTAAGAAAAGCCCTTTGCAGTAAACAGTGAAAACACAAGACCTGGTTTGGATTTAAAAACCACAGCAGCTCTAACACCGCCGTGGATGGTTTAGAGAAAAAGCGAAACACAATACAAGTTATACACTACAAACTAACATAGAAATCTAAACAGAATAACAGAAAATAATGTGAACAATGGCGAACAATTGCAAACAAGAGCGAACAAATGAGAACATAAATGGCGAACAAAATGGCTACAGAGAATAATACATACGTGGGGATGATTCGCAAGTGCGACCTGGATCCAGTCCTCAGCATTCAGGGAGAAAGCCTTCAGAGAGAGTGAGGCTGGCCAGGCAATGGTGGTCTTTATATAGCACAACATACATTCACAATACAATGGTACCTTGTAATCTCATTGTTCATTGGACACAGGAATGTGTCTCCACATTATAGCAAAGGTCATAGGTGGATTTGAACAGGTGGGCTGTGTCTTTCCCCAACTGCTCTGGTGGGAGGTATCCTCAGGATTCCCGCCGCATGTGTAATTTACAGCAAATACAGTTAATGTTCATAAACTACATTTGTACATAACTATACGCAGGAGCGAGCGATCCTTTCCTAACTAGCATCGGAATGTTACCCTTAAAATACCCTACTGCTGGATACTAGACACCACCTTTCAACCTTTGTCTGACCCTTCCTATCATGTAAAGAGGAATCCCTCTGTCCAGGAACAGTTTAAAATAAACATACTCGCTGACATTGTCTAGGGGAATATTAAATACAAAACACACTATATGGGTTAAATATGCTACGATCGAGTCGCACGCTAGACGCTTACAAACTCTACCATAAATGCGCATACCACGCGCGTGATCGCCGGAGCGATCTTTACGCAAATTGCGGATATGTGCACGCGCGGCAGAGTGTGTGCACGCGCAGTGGGCATGTGCATGAGGGGTTAGTACAAGGCATATGCATCATGATATTTTTCGACTTTGACAGTCCACCCTTTGGCAGTCAACAATAACTGCCACTATCTAAACAATTTAAGCAGAAAAATATATAATACCGTGAAATACCTATATATGATTGGGTGTAGGGAGGAGAGGAGAAGGTGGGAAATGTATGACCTAGTGGGATAGTAAAAGCATGTATGTATGAAATTCATGTCTGAGGGGTCATGTATTATCGTGCCGTACAAGCTTCGAGGTATTGCGAAGTATACATTGAATCCTTCTTATCCCGTATTAAGGGTCTGTAAGTGGGCTAACAAACTCTACCGAGCTCTTTTCGGCTTTTAGTTCCAACAAATGGGGTGCACATTAGTTGATGATACATGAAGGGGGAAAAATAAGAATTTACTCACCGGTAATTCTATTTCTCATAGTCCGTAGTGGATGCTGGGGACTCCGTAAGGACCATGGGGATTAGCGGCTCCGCAGGAGACTGGGCACAACTATAAAGAAAGCTTTTAGACTACTGGTTTGCACTGGCTCCTCCCACTAAGACCCTCCTCCAGACCTCAGTTAGGATACTGTGCCCGGAAGAGCTGACACAATTAGGAAGGATTTTGAATCCCGGGTAAGACTCATACCAGCCACACCAATCACACCGTATAACTCGTGATACAATACCCAGTTAACAGCATGATAACAACTGAGCCTCTCAACAGATAGCTCAACAATAACCCTTTAGTTAAGCAATAACTATATACAAGTATTGCAGACAATCCGCACTTGGGATGGGCGCCCAGCATCCACTACGGACTATGAGAAATAGAATTACCGGTGAGTAAATTCTTATTTTCTCTAACGTCCTAGTGGATGCTGGGGACTCCGTAAGGACCATGGGGATTATACCAAAGCTCCCAAACGGGCGGGAGAGTGCGGATGACTCTGCAGCACCGAATGAGAGAACTCAAGGTCCTCCTCAGCCAGGGTATCAAATTTGTAGAATTTTGCAAACGTGTTTGCCCCTGACCAAGTAGCAGCTCGGCAAAGTTGAAGAGCCGAGACCCCTCGGGCAGCCGCCCAAGAAGAGCCCACTTTCCTCGTGGAATGGGCTTCTACTGATTTAGGATGCGGCAGTCCAGCCGCAGAATGTGCAAGCTGAATCATACTACAGATCCAGCGAGCAATAGTCTACTTAGAAGCAGGTGCACCCAACTTGTTGGGCGCATACAGGATAAAGAGCGAGTCAGTCTTCCTGACTCCAGCTGTCCTGGAAACATAGATTTTTAGGGCCCTGACTACATCCAACAATTTGGAAGCCTCCAAGTCATTTGTAGCCGCAGGCACCACGATAGGTTGGTTCAGATGAAAAGCTGATACCACTTTGGGGAGAAACTGGGGACGAGTCCTCAATTCTGCCCTATCCATATGGAAAATCAGATAAGGGCTTTTACATGACAAAGCCGCCAATTCTGAAACACGCCTGGCCGAAGCCAAGGCCAACAACATGACCACTTTCCACGTGAGATATTTCAAATCCACGGTTTTCAGTGGCTCAAACCAATGTGACTTTAGGAAATCCAACACCACGTTGAGATCCCAAGGTGCCACTGGAGGCACAAAAGGGGGCTGAATATGCAGCACTCCCTTAACAAAGTCTGAACTTCAGGTAGTGAAGCCAATTCTCTCTGGAAGAAAATCGATAGAGCCGAAATCTGGACCTTAATGGAACCCAATTTAAGGCCCATAGTCACCCCTGACTGTAGGAAGTGCAGGAACCGGCCCAGCTGAAATTCTTCCGTTGGGGCCTTCCTGGCCTCACACCACGCAACATATTTTCGCCATATGCGGTGATAATGGTTCGCGGTTACTTCTTTCCTAGCTTTTATCAGCGTAGGAATGACTTCCTCCGGAATGCCCTTTTCCTTCAGGATCCGGTGTTCAACCGCCATGCCGTCAAACGCAGCCGCGGTAAGTCTTGGAACAGACAGGGCCCCTGCTGCAGCAGGTCCTGTCTGAGCGGTAGAGGCCATGGGTCCTCTGACATCATTTCTTGAAGTTCCGGATACCACGCTCTTCTTGGCCAATCCGGAACAATGAGTATAGTTCTTACTCCTCTTCTCCTTATTATCCTCAGTACCTTTGGTATGAGAGGAAGAGGAGGGAACACATAAACCGATCGGTACACCCACGGTGTTACCAGAGCGTCCACAGCTATCGCCTGCGGGTCTCTTGGCCTGGTGCAATATTTTTCTAGCTTTTTGTTTAGGCGGGACGCCATCATGTCCACCTGTGGTTTTTCCCACTGGTTTACAATCATTTGAAAGACTTCTGGATGAAGTCCCCACTCTCCCGGGTGGAGGTCGTGCCTGCTGAGGAAGTCTGCTTCCCAGTTGTCCACTCCCGGAATGAGCACTGCTGACAGTGCTAACACGTGATTTTCCGCCCATCAGAGAATCCTTGTGGCTTCTGCCATCGCCGTCCTGCTTCTCGTGCCGCCCTGTCGATTTACATGGGCGACCCCTGTGATGTTGTCTGACTGGATCAGTACCAGCTGGTTTTGAAGCAGGCGTTTTGCCTGACTTAGGGCATTGTAAATGGCCCTTAGTTCCAGAATATTTATGTGCAGGGAAGTCTCCTGACTTGACCATAGTCCTTGGAAGTTTCTTCCCTGTGTGACTGCTCCCCAGCCTCGAAGGCTGGCATCCGTGGTCACCAGGACCCAGTCCTGTATGCCGAATCTGCGGCCCTCTTGAAGATGAGCACTCTGCAGCCACCACAGCAGAGACACCCTTGTCCTTGGAGACAGGGTTATCAGACGATGCATCTGAAGATGCGATCCGGACCACTTGTCCAACAGGTCCCACTGAAAGGTTCTTGCATGAAACCTGCCGAATGGAATCGCTTCGTAGGAAGCTACCATTTTTCCCAGGATCCGCGTGCAGTGATGCACCGACACCTGTTTTGGTTTTAGGAGGCCTCTGACTAGAGATGACAGCTCCTTGGCCTTCTCCTCCGGGAGAAACACTTTTCTCTGTTCTGTGTCCAGAACCATCCCTAGGAACAGCAGGCGTGTCGTAGGGACCAGCTGTGACTTTGGAATGTTTAGAATCCAGCCGTGCTGTTGTAGCACTTCCCGAGATAGTGCTACCCCTACCAACAACTGCTCTCTGGACCTCGCCTTTATCAGGAGATCGTCCAAGTACGGGATAATTAAAACTCCCTTCCTTCGAAGGAGTATCATCATTTCCGCCATTACCTTGGTAAAGACCCTCGGAGCCGTGGAGAGACCGAACGGCAACGTCTGGAATTGGTAATGACAATCTTGTACCACAAACCTGAGGTACTCCTGGTGAGGATGGTAAATGGGGACATGTAGGTAAGCATCCTTGATGTCCAGCGATACCATGTAATCTCCCTCGTCCAGGCTTGCAATAACCGCCCTGAGCGATTCCATCTTGAACTTGAATTTTTTTATATATGTGTTCAAGGATTTCAAATTTAAAATGGGTCTCACCGAACCGTCCGGTTTCGGTACCACAAACATTGTGGAATAGTAACCCCTTCCTTGTTGAAGTAGGGGCACCTTTACTATCACTTGTTGTGAATACAGCTTTTGAATTGCCTGTAACACTGCCTCCCTGCCTGAGGGAGTGGTTGGCAAGGCAGATTTGAGGAAACGGCAGGGGGGAGACGTCTCGAATTCCAGTTTGTACCCCTGAGATACTATTTGAAGGATCCAGGGATCCACCCGTGAGCGAGCCCACTGATTGCTGAAATTTTTGAGATGGGCCCCCACCGTACCTGGCTCCGCCTGTGGAGCCCCAGCGTCATGCTGTGGACTTAGAGGAAGCGGGGGAGGACTTTTGCTCCTGGGAACTGGCTGTATGCTGCAGCTTTTTCCCTCTACCTCTGCCTCTGGGCAGAAAGGACGCGCCTTTAACCCGCTTGCCCCTATTGGGCCGAAAGGACTGTACCTGATAATACGGTGCTTTCTTTGGTTGTGAGGGAACATGGGGTAAAAATGTAGACTTCCCAGCTGTTGCTGTGGAAACGAGGTCCGAGAGACCATCCCCGAACAACTCCTCACCCTTATAAGGCAGAACTTCCATGTGTCGTTTGGAATCTGCATCACCTGTCCACTGCCGAGTCCATAACCCTCTCCTGGCAGAAATGGACATTGCACTAATTTTGGATGCCAGCCGGCAAATATCCCTCTGTGCATCCCTCATGTATAAAAGTGCGTCTTTTATATGCTCTACGTTTAGCAAAATAGTGTCCCTGTCTAGGGTATCTATATTTTCTGACAGGGAATCTGACCACGCAGCAGCAGCGCTGCACATCCAGGCTGAAGCTATAGCCGGTCTCAGTATCACACCTGTGTGTGTATATATAGATTTCAGGATAGCCTCCTGCTTTCTATCAGCAGATTCCTTCAGGGCGGCCGTATCCGGAGACGGTAGTGCCACCTTCTTTGACAAGCGTGTGAGCGCTTTATCCACCCTAGGGGATGTTTCCCAGCGTGACCTATCCTCTGGCGGGAAAGGGTACGCCATTAGTAACCTCTTAGAAATTACCATCTTTTTATCAGGGGAAGCCCACGCTTCTTCACACACTTCATTTAACTCTTCAGATGGAGGAAAAGCTACTGGTAGTTTTTTCTCTCCAAACATTATACCCTTTTTTGTGGTACCGGGGGTAACATCAGAAATGTGCAACACATTTTTCATTGCCTCAATCATGTAACGTGTGGCCCTACTGGAAGTTACATTAGTCTCTTCGTCGTCGACACTGGAGTCAGTATCCGTGTCGACATCTGTGTCAACCATCTGAGGTAACGGGCGTTTTAGAGCCCCTGATGGTTTTTGAGACGCCTGGGCAGGCACAGGCTGAGAAGCCGGCTGTCCCACATTAGGTATGTCGTCAAACCTTTTATGTAAGGAGTCGACGCTATCACGTAATTCCTTCCACAGCACCATCCACTCAGGTGTCGACCCCGCAGGGGGTGACATCACATTTACAGGCATCTGCTCCGCCTCCACATAAGCCTCCTCATCAAACATGTCGACACAGCCGTACCGACACACCGCAAACACACAGGGAATGCTCTGACAGAGGACAGGACCCCACAAAGCCCTTTGGGGAGACAGAGAGAGAGTATGCCAGCACACACCAGAGCGCTATATAACACTGGGATCCCACTATCAATGAGTGTTTTCCCTATAGCTGCTTTTTTTATATATATTACATATATATATATCTATACTGCGCCTAAATTTAGTGCCCCCCCTCTCTTTTTTACCCTTCTGTAGTATTCTCAGACTGCAGGGAAGAGCCAGGGAGCTTCCTTCCAGCGGAACTGTGAGGGAAAAATGGCGCCAGTGTGCTGAGGGAGAAGCCCTGCCCCCTTTTCGGCGGACTTTCTCCCGCTTTTTCTGTGATACTGGCAGGGGTAATTTTACATCTATATAGCCTCTGGGACTATATATGATGTATATTTTGCCAGCCAAGGTGTTATTTATTGCCCTCAGGGCCCCCCCCCCCCCCCAGCGCCCTGCACCCATCAGTAACCGAAGTGTGAGGTGTACATGAGGAGCAATGGCGCACAGCTGCAGTGCTGTGCGCTACCTTGGTGAAGACCGAAGTCTTCTGCCGCCGATTTTCCGGACCTTCTTCGTGCTTCTGGCTCTGTAAGGGGGACGGCGGCGCGGCTCAGGGAACGAACACCAAGGTCGGGTCCTGCGGTCGATCCCTCTGGAGCTAATGGTGTCCAGTAGCCTAAGAAGCCCAAACTACCACCTGTTAGGTAGGTTCGCTTCTTCTCCCCTTAGTCCCTCGCTGCAGTGAGTCTGTTGCCAGCAGATCTCACTGAAAATAAAAAACCTAAATATACTTTCTTTCTAGGTGCTCAGGAGAGCCCCTAGTGTGCATCCAGCTCAGCCGGGCACAAGAATCTAACTGAGGTCAGGAGGAGGGTCTTAGTGGGAGGAGCCAGTGCACACCAGTAGTCTAAAAGCTTTCTTTATAGTTGTGCCCAGTCTCCTGCGGAGCCGCTAATCCCCATGGTCCTTACGGAGTCCCCAGCATCCACTTAGGACGTTAGAGAAATATGTGAGTGCTAATATATGTACCTATATTACCTGTCGACTATGTGTGTCACTACCTGAAGATCGTAGAGATGAAGATAAGAAACATGCGTTATAAATGCATTCATATGGTAATGTGTGTAATTGTCCATGGATGTCTTGTTGATGTCTTGTCCGGGTTGCTGTATCTTTGCTGTAAGTGGCAAGCAAAGTTTTTCAAGTGTCCATAGAAAGTTAAAGTCTCTAAAAGTTCATCAAATGTCTGTGAAAAAGTTCATCAATGGTCTGTATAAAGGGTCATCAAAATCTTCTTCCGAGTGGATGTCTTTTTTTTTTCTTAGAGAAAAACAAAGGAGAAACGGGTGAAAGAAACGGATCGTGGAATCACATTTTATCACAGCATTGTCTCAATTGATGGGTCATAAATTAAACCAGTTGTTGTAACGATGCCCTCGCTCCTTAAACTCATCAATTTGGTACTGCGCTTGCAATTCATTAAAATCCGAACACATCTAAATATCAAACCAATCATTATGACAACTCCTAGGATACATAAGAGAAATTTCCCTACATTTACGATAACATTTTGAGCCCATTCTCCTAAACCTGAGAACCAATTGCGTGGTTTCAACCATGAAACCCAGCCAGTCAGTTCATTACTCACAGCAGTAAGGGTAAGGTTGTGTCTTCTTCGGAACTCCCACTTCAATTGCAAGATATCGTCCATCTTTTGATCTATGACCTCGGTTGGGTCATCGGTGCTGTTTGTGATATATGTACAGCACTTCACGCCATACTGAGTTGCTAGGGTGACACAATACCCGCCTGTCACCGCTGTGATGTAATTGAGAACCATCCTGTGCTGGATCAGTTCCGTTTTGTAAGCTTGCAATTCTCTCCCAGTATACTTGAAGGTGTCATCATACATCTCGGTGATATTGTCTATCAGGTTCGCAGTTATATACCTAAAATTTATAACTCCTCTGGCGGTACGGGTAATGTCTAGCGCGAGTAGGAATTGAATCCCGGTGGATTCATGGATCAAATCAGAGGCTGCATGCTCTGTCCTATCTATAAGGTGTCTCTTAACAATGTGTTCGTAATGGGTGTGAGTGTAAGGAGCTTGAGCATTGCGGTGAACGTCTTTCATTTTATCATGGGTAATGGTCATTACTTCTGGCAACACTCTTCCAATGTAACACAATCCCTATGAGTTTGGGGCAAGCCACTTATACGCCTTCCTCCCACATATGAAATATGCATCATCGGGGAGGACATATGGGACAGAATATGACATCACCATATTGCAAACCTTCCAGGTGAAAAATCCTATCCCTAACTCTCTCATCTGTTCAGTACACGTATCAGGCTGTATGATATGCGCACAGTATCCTGGTGATACTTCTCCAACTTGCATGGTCCTACTTCCTAGAGTGTACCTATACTGAAAATATCTCCCACCGTTGGCTATTTGGCATATAAGCTCTGAGTCTATGGGCATTCTATCGGCTCTGTGTGAGAATGTCATGGTTTGGTTGTTCCATGTCACTTCCCAATTTCCCGGCTTTCGGGGATTGGAAATGTTAAAACATATTAAGGACCTATCCACATGATATTGGTGGAGCTTCAAACTAGAAGGCTTAGAAATATTAAATTTATTGTCCACCGGTCTCCCACCTCTTAATTCAAGTACCTCATCTATCGTTAAAGCGTATGGCACTAGTCCTGACTTTCTATGACCTTGAGATACTTGTGAGCACACCCAGCATTCCGTTTGGTTTAAAACCTTACCCACTAATGAGTGATAGTCACTCAATGGATGACGGTCCATGTTGATATTAAGGCTGGACTGACATCTCTGGATGCACCCGTCCTCAGCTATGTTTTTACAATTCCTACAGATACAATTCTCTTCAGCTAACAATCCTTCGCAATGTCTCCTAGTGTCATGACTACCAGATCGTTTTCTGATACTCGCCTTTGCTCGGTGATTGTGTTGCTCTTGGAATTCTACGAATCCATCCTTGTCATCAGAACCCATTCCAGATCCTTTCTCGACCTCTCTGGTACTCTCACCGAAACAGACTGTTCTGGTCAACAACAGGGTCAACAGGAAAACACGGAATGCAGTCTCTTGGGGCAAGTCCATCTTGCAGGAGGAGAAAGAAAGAGTGGTAATGGGGGTAGAGAAAATACTTAGGAGGGAAAGAAAATTGTTACGATAATTGTCCTCTAGTCTTGTTGTTCTTCTTGCTCAGATGCCGTCTCAACAGTGCTGCCTCTCAGTCTTCCCAAAACGGACATTCCAGTGATACGATATTCTTTCCGAATCAGCGACCTTTCTGTAAGGAGCATAAATCTTGCATTACCATTTGTTTAACTGTTGTGTGACATACCATCCGTAAAACATGAAAGAACAAAATGAGAGAGAATAATAGAAAAAGAGAAAAACTGTCAGATTTCCGTTCACCATCAGGCTGTCACACCAACATGTCTTTCGGTATCTCTGCACAGTCTCCCCCACCAGTATTTCCACTCTCCACCCTCTGTGCATGGCCAAGCACAATGATGCTGGTAAGATACACTGGGGTTGGGCAGACCTCTGAAAAGACCAAATAGACATGTGACGTTTGAGCTGTAGTTCTGCTGGTGAACGTCAGAGATGAAGAGGAAACATTTAAAGATAAATCACGGAGTTTACCTGGCCGCCCTTGTGTCTACAAGGAATGACCTACCAATTACACCGACTGTAACCTCAGGCTTACTATCAAGGCTAACAATCAACTTCACTGGCTGCAGACTATAGGTGCGGCCCAAAATGTTTCCTATATGATCCCTGATTACAATTACGTGTGTCATACAGTGTGTCATAACTTTGCTCGTGTTCTTGTCTAGGAGGTCTGACTTTATGTGTGCTGTTACAGTTGCTGGCATAATGCCCTTCCCTTTTACACAGATAACAAACCCTTGGCTTCCTCCATGTGCCAGGGGCCTGGGGTTTTGGTCGATTTGATGCCTCTTCTAGTGCTTGGATGCTCATCACCATCAACCGCTCTCCCTGTGCTTCCCTGGTTCTTTGGATATTACGGTCATGCTCGATAGCAGACTCTCTTAATGCAGCCACCGAGATACCTCTCCAGTTAGGTTGAGTGGTCTGTACCCTTGTTCTCAACACTTCTTTTAAACCTTCCATTAATACGGACACCACTACCTCTCTATGATGTACACTTTCCTCAATGTCCGCGATCCCAGTGTATCCCAGTGTATCTAGCCATTTCCTCTAATGCTCGATGAAAATAATCAGAAGCAGTTTCACCTTCTTTTTGTCTAATGGAGAAAATTTTGTTCCACTTGACAACAGTTGGGAAATATACTCCTAATTGCAGGTTGATCCGTTTTACATTGTCCTGATTGTACTCTTCAGTAAGAGGTACTTCTTCATCTAATTTACATTCAGTGATGAATTCTACGGGGTCTACATTGGAGGGCAAACATGCCCTCAGCAATGTCCGCCAATCTTTATTATGGGGTTCGGCGGCGTTTCCTAGTTCTTTCATAAACCTTTGACATGCGGCTAGATCTTTCCTGGGATCGGGAAATTCAGACATAATTGTCCTTAATTCTGTCCGGGACCAGGGGCAATGCATTGCAATGTTCCTGATGGGAGTGACTCCCAGAGCGTCAGTCTTTCCATTTGGGACTGCAATCACCCTGACAGGATTAAGTTCAACTACATCACCTTGTGTTGACTCTACAATGTGAGGTGCAATTGTCTGTGCATAATATACAATACCGTACTTACCTGTGGACACGACCTCACCTGACCCTCCGTTAGGGGGCTTTACTACTGCCTTTACCGATTGGGCCGTGCCCACCTGGGTGTCTTGTATGGTGGCTGCTGGAGAAAGTGTCGACATCTTTCTTGCTTGTAATCCTGAGGGAAGTTTAACATGGGGTGCAACTTACACGGGTTAGAATTTGTACATTTATCAGTTTTACTCCTATCGTCATTAACACATTTATTACGTTTACTCTTATTGGGGGTAATTCCAAGTTGATCGCAGCAGGATTTTTGATAGCAATTGGGCAAAACCATGTGCACTGCAGGGGAGGCAGATATAACATGTGCAGAGAGAGTTAGATTTGGGTGGGTTATTTTATTTCTGTGCAGGGTAAATACTGGCTGCTTTATTTTTACACTGCAATTTAGATTGCAGATTGAACACACCCCACCCAAATCTAACTCTCTCTGCACATGTTATATCTGCCTCCCCTGCAGAGCACATGGTTTTGCCCAACTGCTAAAAAATTTCCTGCTGCGATCAACTTGGAATTACCCCCATTGTCATTAATACATTTATTAAGTGCACTATTATCATCATATCCCAGTATGCCATTCTCTGTAGCCATTGTCTCTCCGGTTGCCATCAGTTTCCTGCTAGGGTTGGAACCAGCTGTGTAAGCTAATTCCCTCTGTATATCACTCTCTCGTTGCCATAAATGTAAACAGTTTGTGTGTCTGATCCTCTGTTTTTGGGATTTTATGAGACAGATCCTAAGCCTTAGATTATGCAATACCTCTGAGTCAAAACTACCTATCCCAGGAAATGGTGCTTTATCCCCCACAGTCATTTGTGTCCATTCATCACAAAAGGTCTCAGTGTGGGGACCATACTTCCCCCACATTACTAACCGAGCTGACCCCCGGGGTCTGGGCTCTGCAGTCTGAACCCTGACTGCTAAACGTCCCTGTGCTGTGCACTTGGCTTCCATTGTGGACCTTTTTAACACAGAAAAACTTCCTAAAATGCACCAAACACAGTAGTCTACGGTGGAAATCCTTAAAGCTCTTCCACTGAACTTCTTCTGCTCCGGGTATCCCCGGTCCGCCTTCTAGCAGACTCGTGTAGCCGTTGCAGGCCCTACCTCTATTTTACACAAATCACGCTTGCATGTGCTCACTACAACGCGTATGAGGATAAGATTTACGCGCGAATATGCAACCTCATATCATGTTGCGTCAATTGTTTACACATACAACCGTGCGGTCCAATCGTACCACTTATAGACACTTGTTATCTATAAATGGTAGGATCATTGGAGTCTCCCTACTGTGCTCCACAACAGCCGGAGCGTAATACCACGAAAACTTTTATCACACTCCGTCGCACGTGTACACCTGGACCGTGCTCGCACGTTTTCACCTAGACCGTGCTTCACCAAGATCACCAAGACCACCAAGCCCACCAAGCGGGGTTCAACACACTCATACCTTTTTCAGCCCACACTATCATTCTATAGTTTTCTGATCAGAAAAATCATTTCCTGTTAACTGATAGCTTTCCCCAGAGGTAATACAGAAAAAAAGGTGTTTTTAAACTAAATATTGGATACTGATCAATTTGTGCTATTATCGCGTGGCTACCGTCTCGCCTAAACTAAAACAATGCTATCGTGTGATTTGTATTTAGTGGGCGTATCTGTACGCACGTTGCGTAATATACGCCACGTGTGTAGGCCTTTGCGTTGCATACGCATTCCCGCACGCTGTCCGGGACACGTGTACAAAGGCCGGATACGTCCGCAGTAATACAAATAACACACTTCTATAAATGTAAACGATATTCAACTATAATCGCTTACCCACACCACACAGTATCTCCTGTATATGCCTTTATAACTGGGCCAGGCTGCGTGTGTGTTTTACATGTACTCCCTTAAATATTACTCTATATTTTTAACTAAATAGCAACAAATTTCTCAGCACGGGTCAAAATGTATCTAATAATCAATGCTAATGGCAACAAGCAAATAGATATGCAGAGTACACAAATAAAATACAGGTGTGTGCGTGTGTTGCGTGTGTTGCGTGCGCAATTTGCACCAAACAGAAATTTCACAGATTTAAAAAAAAACAATAGCTTTACGTTCTTACCTTTTGGATCCGGATCCCACCAGCATCCCTACAAACCAAGCGGAGCAGACGCTTATCTAATCAGCACTACTGTATCCCCGACCACCAAACGGCTAACAAGGGATACTACCTTCCCGCCCTTTGCTGATAGATAGAAGTCTGCCTTGTCCTGCTAGCCTGCGGATATGAGGAGGACCAGATGAGCCCTCAATTGATAATGTCAATTATTACCATTAAACATAAAGCTATACACTATTACAGACTGAGTACGCTATTTGCGTACTGAGTACCGTAGGAGTACGCACTTAGCGTAACAGACGCTAGGCCGTGGGCGCGACGCACGAGCGACACGTACGCTCACGGATTCACGCTTCGTATCGAGCACGTTATAGGCGTACCGAGTACCGTACTGCTACGCTATTGGCGTAGCGGACGCTGCTCCGTGAGAGTGAGACACGAGCGGCGCAGACGCTCACAGAATGATACGCAGTAAACCTTTTTAATAAAACAGTAAGAATATGCTTATACTCTAAACCTTAGTAGTCAGATACTACAATGATGTAACGCTTAAAAACCTTAACAATGTGTATGCTGTTTGAGCGATTGAGACGCTAAGAAAAGCCCTTTGCAGTAAACAGTGAAAACACAAGACCTGGTTTGGATTTAAAAACCACAGCAGCTCTAACACCGCCGTGGATGGTTTAGAGAAAAAGGGAAGCACAATACAAGTTATACACTACAAACTAACATAGAAATCTAAACAGAATAACAGAAAATAATGTGAACAATGGCGAACAATTGCAAACAAGAGCGAACAAATGAGAACATAAATGGCGAACAAAATGGCTACAGAGAATAATACATACGTGGGGATGATTCGCAAGCGCGACCTGGATCCAGTCCTCAGCATTCAGGGAGAAAGCCTTCAGAGAGAGTGAGGCTGGCCAGGCAATGGTGGTCTTTATATAGCACAACATACATTCACAATACAATGGTACCTTGTAATCTCATTGTTCATTGGACACAGGAATGTGTCTCCACATTATAGCAAAGGTCATAGGTGGATTTGAACAGGTGGGCTGTGTCTTTCGCCAACTGCTCTGGTGGGAGGTATCCTCAGGATTCCCGCCGCATGTGTAATTTACAGCAAATACAGTTAATGTTCATAAACTACATTTGTACATAACTATACGCAGGAGCGAGCGATCCTTTCCTAACTAGCATCGGAATGTTACCCTTAAAATACCCTACAGCTGGATACTAGACACCACCTTTCAACCTTTGTCTGACCCTTCCTATCATGTAAAGAGGAATCCCTCTGTCCAGGAACAGTTTAAAATAAACATACTCGCTGACATTGTCTAGGGGAATATTAAATACAAAACACACTATATGGGTTAAATATGCTACGATCGAGTCGCACGCTAGACGCTTACAAACTCTACCGTAAATGCGCATACCACGCGTGTGATCGCCGGAGCGGTCTTTACGCAAATTGCGGATATCTGCACGCATGGCAGAGTGTGTGCGCGCGCAGCGGGCATGTGCATGAGGGGTTAGTACAAGGCATATGCATCATGATATTTTTCGACTTTGACAATGGCAGTACCACTGGACTTAAACGGCAGTACCACTGGACTGGATTTATACACCAGTACCACTTGATTTATACGGCATGACCACTGGACATATACGTCAGTATCACTCGAATTATATGACAGTACCACTGGACATATACGGCAGTATCACTGGACTGGATTTATACGCCAGTACCGCTGGAATTATATGCCAGTACAACTGGATTTATACGGAAATACCACTGTAATTATATGGCAGTACCACTGGACATATACGGCAGTATCACTGGACTGGATTTATATGCCAGTACCACTGGATTTATACGGCATGACCACTGGACATATATGGCTGTTACGTTCCTGATGCTCAGAACTAGAGAGATGTTGCGTAGTGAGTCCAGAGCACCAGGACGTGCCGCTGAAATAAGGGGTGGTACGGGAATAGCCCCTAGCACCCTACCTCCATTGTTTTACCCGTGTGGTCAGTTCACGCCTGAGTGACTATGGTTTCTTGGGCCCACGGCAGCCGCGTTTGAGGGGCGGATTAGGTCTGCCCAACTCCGATGCCCCCAGGTCTTAGAGTGAGACAAGGCGTGAACCGAGACAGGATAATAACAAGGGGACCTCTAACTAAAGCAAACAGAAAGCTAGGGGCTACTAACTACCCTAAAACTAAATATATGTGCGGCACGCCACCAAAGGAAAAGAACAACAAAAGATACCACTGTCCACTCCCCCACACGGCACCGCCGAGTTCCGGGGAGGACAGTGAAAAGCGGAAACCTCCGCAAAAACCACCAATACAAAATTAACACAAGGACTAAGCAACCTAGGCCGCAACACGCGGCAGCAGCCGCTACTCACGAAACCGGGAGAGAACCCCAACAAGCGAGAACCCCCAGATGACTGCAACAGGTTCACTTGGACAGGAAGGATTCCCAGGACCGGCTTCAGTACTCCAGAACTCAGGAGCACAGGGAGCAGGATCGACCAGATACAGCTGACCAGGAACAGACGTTGCAAGGCAGGAACAGCATACAGGAAGCTATCACCGGCGAGGCTGCAGTGTGCTGGCTCCCATAAAAAGACCCTGCTGGCCAATGACAGGAGGGCCAGCAAGACCAGCCCCCAGACCCTAATTACTAGTTGCCGTGCAGCTGCCCTGCTGCACGAGCAACTAATCAATCCTATCTGGCAACGGGGAACGCGGTCCGCCAATGGCGTCCCCGTTGCTATGGACCCAGCAGCTGAGGACGCCCGGCGTCCTAGCGTTGCCAGGGACCCGGCGGCTACAGTATGCACGGCGTCCTGGCGTTGCTAGGCGCCGGGCAAGCAGGGAGGGAGGTGCGGCGGCCGTGAGCGTCGCTCGGAAGCAGACCGAGCGGCGCCGCGGACCGCGGCACCTAACATTACCCCCCCTTGAGGAGGGGTTAAAGAACCCCTAAAGCCTGGTTTCTGAGGAAATTCCTGAAAGAATAATCTCTTAAGTTTAGGGACATGTAAATTGTTATCCAGGACCCAAGACCTTTCTTCCGGGCCATAGCCTTTCCAGTGAACCAAAAAATAAAGCCGGCCCCGAGAAACTTTGGAATCTAAAACCTTCTCCACCAAGAACTCTTGTTGCCCCTGAACATCCACCAGAGGTCTACCCTGGGAAGTCTTCCGAGGGAATCTCCTGGAAGAAAAATACTGCTTCAGAAGGGAACAGTGAAAAGTATTGCCAATTTTGAGTGATTTAGGCAAGCGTAGCCGAAAAGCAACTGGGTTGACCTTCTTAACGATAAGGAACGGTCCAATAAATTTGGGTCCCAATCTAGCCGAGGGTTGTCGGAGCTTGATGTTGCGGGTTGACAACCACACCTTATCTCCCACCTTAAAAGTGCATGGGCGTCGGAACCTATCAGAAATTTTTTTTTCTCGGAAGGCAGCCTTCTTAAGGGCAAGGTGCACCTTTTTCCAAATCATTCTGAGATGGGAAGTTAAGGTCAACGAGGAGACTGGAAAATGAGGGTAAAAAGAATTGGCTCTAGGATGAAAGCCCAAGACCGAAAAGAATGGGGACTCCTTGGTGGAAGAATGACAAGAGTTATTATAGGCAAACTCGGCCAAAGGAAGAAATTCAGACCAATCATTCTAAAGTTTGGCCGAATATAGCCGTAAATACTGTTTTAACGACTGATTAACACGTTCAGTTTGTCCGTTAGACTGTGGATGGTACCCAGATGTTAAAGAGAGTTTCATATTTAATGAGGCACAAAAACGTTTCCAGAAACGGGCGATGAATTGCGGTCCCCGATCAGAGACAATATCCCTGGGTAAACCATGGAGCCTGAACACATGGCGGAGAAACAAAACTGCCAACCCTTGAGCAGAGGGTAATCGGGGGAGAGCAATGAAGTGGGCCATCTTACTAAAACGGTCTACTACTACCCAAATGACTCGAAATCCAGCTGAAAGAGGAAGGTCCACCACGAAATCCATGGATATATGTGACCATGGCCTGAGAGGAACGGCTAGAGGCATGAGTTGCCCGACCGGCAACGATCGAGATACCTTGTACTGAGCACAAACCTGACAGGAACGGACAAATTCCCTTACATCTTTAGAAAGATTAGGCCACCACACTGAGCGAGAGATTAACTCCAAGGTCTTAGTGATACCCGGATGACCAGAAACCTTATTATCATGAAACTCAGCTAGAACAGTGCCTCTCAGAAATTCAGGGACGAAGAGATGATCTGCAGGAGTGACTTTGGGAGCCTGCTGCTGAAGCTGGACTAGCTGTGTAAATAAATCCTGTGTGAGGCCAGCCCGGATGACAGACGATGGGACTATGGGGGTAGTAGCCGGGTGGTTATTGTGAACCGGAAGAAAACAACGTGACAGGGCATCGGCTTTTGTATTCTTGGAACCGGGCCTGAAGGTGATAATAAACCTGAAACGAGTAAAAAACAGCGCCCAACGTGCCTGTCGAGCATTAAGCCGTTTAGCTGACTCAATATACTGCAGGTTCTTGTGGTCAGTAAACACCGTAATGGTATGCCTTGCGCCTTCCAGCCAGTGCCTCCACTCCTCGAAAGCCCATTTAACTGCCAACAATTCTCGATTACCAACATCATAGTTGGATTCTGCGGAGGAGAATTTTCTGGACATGAAGGCACATGGGTGTAATTCCTGAGACTCCGGGTCTTCCTGAGAAAGGATAGCCCCCACTCCAACCTCTGAGGCATCTACCTCAACAATAAAGGGGAGATCCGGGTTAGGGTGTCTGAGTACTGGAGCTGAGACAAAGGCCTGCTTTAAGGCCAGGAAGGCAGACTTGGCTTCAGGCGACCAATTGGAAGGGTCCGCTCCTTTTTTAGTCAATGCCACAATAGGAGCAACCAAACTTGAGAAGGTATGAATAAAACGCCTATAGTAATTTGCAAACCCTAAAAAGCGCTGAACTGCTTTTAAGTTCGTGGGTTGTGCCCAATTTAGGATGGCCTGGAGTTTTTTTGGTTCCATGAAAAACCCCTTAGGAGAAATAATATACCCCAGGATGGACACTTCTGTGATGTGGAAATTACATTTCTCCAGTTTGGCGTATAAATGATTTTCCCGTAACTTCTGAAGGACCAGTCGCACATGGGTAATATGTTGTTCAAAAGACTCAGAGTAAATCAAAATGTCGTCTAAATAAACGACTACGAACTTTCCTAGAAAGTCGCGAAGGACGTCGTTAATGAGATCTTGAAATACAGCAGGAGCATTAGACAGCCCAAACGGCATCACCAGGTATTCATAATGTCCCGACTGTGTGCTGAAAGCCGTCTTCCACTCATCCCCATATTTTATTTGGATGAGATTGTAAGCCCCTCTAAGATCGATCTTGGAAAAGATAACGGCAGTTCGGAGCTGATCAAATAGTACTGAAATCAGTGGCAAGGGGTAGGTGTTTTTAACAGAAATTTTATTCAGAGCCCGATAATCAATACATGATCTGAGCGACCCATCTTTTTTCTCAACAAAAACGAACCCTGCACCCAATGGAGATTTCGAGGGCCTAATGAAGACTTTTTTTAGGCTCTCCTGTACATAATCATTAATTGCCGTAGTTTTCGGCCCAGACAGGGCATATAGTCTCCCTTTAGGCAAAGAGGCACCGGGAACTAAGTCAATAGCGCAGTCATAGGACCGATGAGGAGG
The DNA here is from genome assembly GCF_028390025.1 of Pseudophryne corroboree. Classification (NCBI taxonomy): domain Eukaryota; kingdom Metazoa; phylum Chordata; class Amphibia; order Anura; family Myobatrachidae; genus Pseudophryne; species Pseudophryne corroboree. Next base: position 323,142,412 of record NC_086452.1, on the reverse strand, counting down.
CAGAATATTCGCATTACCCTTGGAGAAAACATCGGCAAAGTCCTGATATTCCAAAGGAATAAGTTCTGGGGTGACTGCCGCAACCCGGACTGGACGGGAAATACATTCCTTAATACAAAAGGGACCCCATCGGGAAATCTCCCCAGACCGCCAATCTATGGTGGGATTATGAAAGGCAAGCCAGGGGTGACCCAAAACTACGGGGACAGCCGGACAATCGGTAAGGTAAAATTCGATTTTCTCCGAATGTAGGGCCCCCACTGTCAGTTGTACTGGAGGTGTGCGGTAAGTGATTACCCCATTAGAAAGCGGACCACCATCCAAGCCGTGCATGGTGATACGTTTATCCAAAGGTATCTGTGGAACGCCCAAAGCCTGAGCCCAACCAAGATCCATGAAATTTCCCGCAGCTCCACTGTCGACGAAGGCCGACACCAACGAACTGAGACTACCAAAGGAAATTTTTTACAGGAACTAATAAGGAATCAGTAGAGGAGATCAATTGCAGACCCAAGTGAACCCCCTCACAATTCACTTGGTCAGAGCGTTTCCCTGCTTATTCGGGCAATTACGTGCGATATGTCCCTTGCCACCACAATACAAGCAAAGACCAGAATTTATCCTTCTGGTTCTTTCCTCTGTGGACAGCCGGGAGAGACCCATTTGCATGGGCTCCTCGACGTCCTCAGGGAAAGTATATACACTTGGACTAGGCCTGAAACTAGCTCCTCTTTCAGCCCTCCGCTCCCGGAGACGACGATCAATTTTAATAGCAAGCTCCATGAGTTTGTCTAAAGTATCTGAAGCGGGGTACTGAAGGAGACTGTCTTTAATAACTTCAGACAAACCGAGGCGAAACTGACTGCGCAGGGCCGGGTCATTCCAGCCACAGTCGTTCGACCAACGGCGAAACTCGGTACAATACGCCTCTGCTGGATTTTTCCCTTGCTTAAGTGCACGCAGGGGGCTCTCAGCCGACGCTTCTCTATCAGGGTCATCGTACAGAAGGCCTAGAGACTTAAAAAAGGCATCTACAGAAAGCAAGGCAACATCATCGGCTTTTAGCCCAAAAGCCCAGGTTTGCGGATAGCCTTGTAGCAAAGACATCACAATCCCGACCCGTTGAGACTCAGTACCAGAGGATCGGGGCCTTAAACGAAAATAAAGCTTACAAACTTCCTTGAAATTAAAAAAATCCTTTCGGTTACCTGAAAAACGGTCAGGAAGGTGCATCTTTGGTTCTGGAATCATACTCAGAGAGGCTCGCAAAAGATCTTCCTGCGATCTCACCCGAAGAGTAAGATCCTGAACCATCTGAGTTAGTTCCTGAATCTGGTTGGCCAAAAGCTGGCTGGGATTCGGTCCTAATACTGCCGGATTCATGAGGCCGAATTTCAAGGCCCACCAAAAACAAATAACTCTTTATATTATTCTTTTTTTGTTTGTTTTTGGGCCGGTGATAATGCTACGTTCCTGATGCTCAGAACTAGAGAGATGTTGCGTAGTGAGTCCAGAGCACCAGGACGTGCCGCTGAAATAAGGGGTGGTACGGGAATAGCCCCTAGCACCCTACCTCCATTGTTTTACCCGTGTGGTCAGTTCACGCCTGAGTGACTATGGTTTCTTAGGCCCACGGCAGCCGCGTTTGAAGGGCGGATTAGGTCTGCCCAACTCCGATGCCCCCAGGTCTTAGAGTGAGACAAGGCGTGAACCGAGACAGGATAATAACAAGGGGACCTCTAACTAAAGCATACAGAAAGCTAGGGGCTACTAACTACCCTAAAACTAAATATATGTGCGGCACGCCGCCAAAGGAAAAGAACAACAAAAGATACCACTGTCCACTCCCCCACACGGCACCGCCGAGTTCCGGGGAGGACAGTGAAAAGCGGAAACCTCCGCAAAAACCACCAAAACAAAATTAACACAAGGACTAAGCGGCCTAGGCCGCAACACGCGGCAGCAGCCGCTACTCACGAAACCGGGAGAGAACCCCAACAAGCGAGAACCCCCAGATGACTGCAACAGGTTCACTTGGACAGGAAGGATTCCCAGGACCGGCTTCAGTACTCCAGAACTCATGAGCACAGGGAGCAGGATCGACCAGATACAGCTGACCAGGAACAGACGTTGCAAGGCAGGAATAGCATACAGGAAGCTATCACCGGCGAGGCTGCAGTGTGCTGGCTCCCATAAAAAGACCCTGCTGGCCAATGACAGGAGGGCCAGCAAGACCAGCCCCCAGACCCTAATTACTAGTTGCCGTGCAGCTGCCCTGCTGCACGAGCAACTAATCAATCCTATCTGGCAACGGGGAACGCGGTCCGCCAATGGCGTCCCCGTTGCTATGGACCCAGCGGCTGAGGACGCCCGGCGTCCTAGCGTTGCCAGGGACCCGGCGGCTACAGAACGCACGGCGTCCTGGCATTGCCAGGCGCCGGGCGGGCAGGGAGGGAGGTGCGGCGGCCGTGAGTGTCGCTCGGAAGCAGACCGAGCGGCGCCGCGGACCGCGGCACCTAACAATGGCAGTATCACTGGACATATACGGCAGTATCACTGGACTGGATGTATACACCAGTACCACTGGATTTATACGGCATAACCATTGAACATATACGGCAGTATCACTGGAATTATATGGCAGTACCACCGGACATATACGGCAGTATCACTGGACTGGATTTATACACCAGTACCGCTGGAATTATACGCCAGTACCACTGGAATTATACGGCAGTACCACTGGAATTATACGCCAGTACCACTGGAATTATACGGCAGTATCACTGGAATTATACGGCAGTACCACTGGATTTATATGGCAGTATCACTGGACTGGATATATACGGCAGTACCACTGGACTTTTATGGCAGTACCACTGGACTTTTATGGCAGTACCACTGGATTTATAGGGCAGTACCACTGGATTTATACGCCAGTACCACTGGATTTATACGGCATGACCACTGGACATTTATGGCAGTATCACTGGACTGGATTTATACGCCAGTACCACTGGATTTATACGGCAGTACCACTGGACTTATACGGTCGTACCACTGGACTTATACGGCAGTACCACTGGATTTATACGGCAGTACCACTGGTCTGGTCTTATATGCAAGTACCACTGGAATTATACGTCAGTACCACTGGAATTATACGGCAGGAACACTGGAATTATACGGCAGTACCACTGGATTTATACAGCAGTACCACTGGACTGGATTTATATGGTAGTACCACTGGACTTATACGGCAGTACCACTTGACTAGATTTATACGCCAGTACCACTGGATTTATACGGCATGACCACTGGACATATACAGCAATATCACTGTACATATACGGCAGTATCACTGCAATGGATTGATACGCCAGTACCACTGGATTTAAATGGCAGTACCACAGGACTGGATTTATACGCCAGTACCACTTGATTTTTACGGCATGACCACTGGACATATACGGCAGTATCCCTCGAATTATATGGCCGTACCACTGAACATATAGGGCAGTATCACTGGACTGGATTTATACGCTAGTACCGCTGGAATTATATGCCAGTACAACTGGAATTATACGACGATACCACTGGAATTATATGGCAGTACCACTGGACATATACGGCAGTATCACTGGACTGGATTTACACGCCAGTACCACTGGATTTATACGGCATGACCATTGGACATATATGGCAGTATCACTGTAATTATATGGCAGTACCACTGGACATATACGGCAATATCACTGGATTGGATTTATACACCAGTTCCGCTGAAATTATACGCCAGTACCACTGGAATTATACGGCAGTATCACTAGAATTATATGGCAGTACCACTGGATTTATACGGCAGTACCACTGGATTTATACGGCAGTACCACTGGATTTATACGGCAGTACCACTGGACTTATATGGCAGTACCACTGGACTTATACGGCAGTACCACTGGATTTATATGGCAGTACCTCTGGAATTATACGGCAGGATCACTGGAATTATATAGCAGGATCAGTGGAATTACACGGCAGTACCACTGGACTTATACGACAGTGCCATTGGACTGGATTTATACGGCAGTACCACTGGACTTATACGGCAGTACCACTGGACTGGATTTATACGCCAGTACCACTTGATTTATACGGCATGACCACTGGACATTTACGACAGTATCACTGGACATATACGGCAGCACTACTGGACTGGATTTATACGCCAGTACTACTGGATTTATATGGCAGTACCACTGGACTGGATATATACTAGAGATGAGCGGGTTCGGTTTCTCTGAATCCGAACCCGCCAGAACTTCATGTTTTTTTTCACGGGTCCGAGCGACTCGGATCTTCCCGCCTTGCTCGGTTAACCCGAGCGCGCCCGAACGTCATCATGACGCTGTCGGATTCTCGCGAGGCTCGGATTCTATCGCGAGACTCGGATTCTATATAAGGAGCCGCGCGTCGCCGCCATTTTCACACGTGCATTGAGATTGATAGGGAGAGGACGTGGCTGGCGTCCTCTCCGTTTAGAATAGATTAGAGAGACACTTGATTTACTAATTTTGGGGAGCATTAGGAGTACTCAGTAGTGTACAGTGCAGAGTTTTGCTGATAGTGACCAGTGACCACCAGTTTTATTTATAATCCGTTCTCTGCCTGAAAAAAGCGATACACAGCACACAGTGACTCAGTCACATACCATATCTGTGTGCACTGCTCAGGCTCAGGCCAGTGTGCTGCATCATCTATTATCTATATATAATATTATATATATATATCTGTCTGACTGCTCAGCTCACACAGCTTATAATTGTGGGGGAGACTGGGGAGCACTACTGCAGTGCCAGTTATAGGTTATAGCAGGAGCCAGGAGTACATAATATATTATATAGTGAGTGACCACCAGACACACAGTGCAGTTTATTTAATATATCCGTTCTCTGCCTGAAAAAAGCGATACACACAGTGACTCAGTCAGTCACATACCATATCTGTGTGCACTGCTCAGGCTCAGGCCAGTGTGCTGCATCATCTATATATATTATATATCTGTCTGACTGCTCAGCTCACACAGCTTAGAATTGTGGGGGAGACTGGGGAGCACTACTGCAGTGCCAGTTATAGGTTATAGCAGGAGCCAGGAGTACATAATATTATATTAAAATTAAACAGTGCACACTTTTGCTGCAGGAGTGCCACTGCCAGTGTGACTAGTGACCAGTGACCTGACCACCAGTATATATAATATTAGTAGTATACTATCTCTTTATCAACCAGTCTATATTAGCAGCAGACACAGTACAGTGCGGTAGTTCACGGCTGTGGCTACCTCTGTGTCGGCACTCGGCAGCCCGTCCATAATTGTATATACCACCTAACCGTGGTTTTTTTTTCTTTCTTTATACATACATACTAGTTACGAGTATACTATCTCTTTATCAACCAGTCTATATATTAGCAGCAGACACAGTACAGTGCGGTAGTTCACGGCTGTGGCTACCTCTGTGTCGGCACTCGGCAGCCCGTCCATAATTGTATATACCACCTAACCGTGGTTTTTTTTTCTTTCTTTATACATACATACTAGTTACGAGTATACTATCTCTTTATCAACCAGTCTATATATTAGCAGCAGACACAGTACAGTGCGGTAGTTCACGGCTGTGGCTACCTCTGTGTCGGCACTCGGCAGCCCGTCCATAATTGTATATACCACCTAACCGTGGTTTTTTTTTCTTTCTTTATACATACATACTAGTTACGAGTATACTATCTCTTTATCAACCAGTCTATATATTAGCAGCAGACACAGTACAGTGCGGTAGTTCACGGCTGTGGCTACCTCTGTGTCGGCACTCGGCAGCCCGTCCATAATTGTATATACCACCTAACCGTGGTTTTTTTTTCTTTCTTTATACATACATACTAGTTACGAGTATACTATCTCTTTATCAACCAGTCTATATATTAGCAGCAGACACAGTACAGTGCGGTAGTTCACGGCTGTGGCTACCTCTGTGTCGGCACTCGGCAGCCCGTCCATAATTGTATATACCACCTAACCGTGGTTTTTTTTTCTTTCTTTATACATACATACTAGTTACGAGTATACTATCTCTTTATCAACCAGTCTATATTAGCAGCAGACACAGTACAGTGCGGTAGTTCACGGCTGTGGCTACCTCTGTGTCGGCACTCGGCAGCCCGTCCATAATTGTATATACCACCTAACCGTGGTTTTTTTTTCTTTCTTTATACATACATACTAGTTACGAGTATACTATCTCTTTATCAACCAGTCTATATATTAGCAGCAGACACAGTACAGTGCGGTAGTTCACGGCTGTGGCTACCTCTGTGTCGGCACTCGGCAGCCCGTCCATAATTGTATATACCACCTAACCGTGGTTTTTTTTTCTTTCTTTATACATACATACTAGTTACGAGTATACTATCTCTTTATCAACCAGTCTATATATTAGCAGCAGACACAGTACAGTGCGGTAGTTCACGGCTGTGGCTACCTCTGTGTCGGCACTCGGCAGCCCGTCCATAATTGTATATACCACCTAACCGTGGTTTTTTTTTCTTTCTTTATACATACATACTAGTTACGAGTATACTATCTCTTTATCAACCAGTCTATATATTAGCAGCAGACACAGTACAGTGCGGTAGTTCACGGCTGTGGCTACCTCTGTGTCGGCACTCGGCAGCCCGTCCATAATTGTATATACCACCTAACCGTGGTTTTTTTTCTTTCTTTATACATACATACTAGTTACGAGTATACTATCTCTTTATCAACCAGTCTATATATTAGCAGCAGACACAGTACAGTGCGGTAGTTCACGGCTGTGGCTACCTCTGTGTCGGCACTCGGCAGCCCGTCCATAATTGTATATACCACCTAACCGTGGTTTTTTTTTCTTTCTTTATACATACATACTAGTTACGAGTATACTATCTCTTTATCAACCAGTCTATATTAGCAGCAGACACAGTACAGTGCGGTAGTTCACGGCTGTGGCTACCTCTGTGTCGGCACTCGGCAGCCCGTCCATAATTGTATATACCACCTAACCGTGGTTTTTTTTTCTTTCTTTATACATACATACTAGTTACGAGTATACTATCTCTTTATCAACCAGTCTATATTAGCAGCAGACACAGTACAGTGCGGTAGTTCACGGCTGTGGCTACCTCTGTGTCGGCACTCGGCAGCCCGTCCATAATTGTATATACCACCTAACCGTGGTTTTTTTTTCTTTCTTTATACATACATACTAGTTACGAGTATACTATCTCTTTATCAACCAGTCTATATATTAGCAGCAGACACAGTACAGTGCGGTAGTTCACGGCTGTGGCTACCTCTGTGTCGGCACTCGGCAGCCCGTCCATAATTGTATATACCACCTAACCGTGGTTTTTTTTTCTTTCTTTATACATACATACTAGTTACGAGTATACTATCTCTTTATCAACCAGTCTATATTAGCAGCAGACACAGTACAGTGCGGTAGTTCACGGCTGTGGCTACCTCTGTGTCGGCACTCGGCAGCCCGTCCATAATTGTATATACCACCTAACCGTGGTTTTTTTTTCTTTCTTTATACATACATACTAGTTACGAGTATACTATCTCTTTATCAACCAGTCTATATATTAGCAGCAGACACAGTACAGTGCGGTAGTTCACGGCTGTGGCTACCTCTGTGTCGGCACTCGGCAGCCCGTCCATAATTGTATATACCACCTAACCGTGGTTTTTTTTTCTTTCTTTATACATACATACTAGTTACGAGTATACTATCTCTTTATCAACCAGTCTATATATTAGCAGCAGACACAGTACAGTGCGGTAGTTCACGGCTGTGGCTACCTCTGTGTCGGCACTCGGCAGCCCGTCCATAATTGTATATACCACCTAACCGTGGTTTTTTTTTCTTTCTTTATACATACATACTAGTTACGAGTATACTATCTCTTTATCAACCAGTCTATATATTAGCAGCAGACACAGTACAGTGCGGTAGTTCACGGCTGTGGCTACCTCTGTGTCGGCACTCGGCAGCCCGTCCATAATTGTATATACCACCTAACCGTGGTTTTTTTTTCTTTCTTTATACATACATACTAGTTACGAGTATACTATCTCTTTATCAACCAGTCTATATATTAGCAGCAGACACAGTACAGTGCGGTAGTTCACGGCTGTGGCTACCTCTGTGTCGGCACTCGGCAGCCCGTCCATAATTGTATATACCACCTAACCGTGGTTTTTTTTTCTTTCTTTATACATACATACTAGTTACGAGTACACTATCTCTTTATCAACCAGTCTATATTAGCAGCAGACACAGTACAGTGCGGTAGTTCACGGCTGTGGCTACCTCTGTGTCGGCACTCGGCAGCCCGTCCATAATTGTATATACCACCTAACCGTGGTTTTTTTTTCTTTCTTTATACATACATACTAGTTACGAGTATACTATCTCTTTATCAACCAGTCTATATATTAGCAGCAGACACAGTACAGTGCGGTAGTTCACGGCTGTGGCTACCTCTGTGTCGGCACTCGGCAGCCCGTCCATAATTGTATATACCACCTAACCGTGGTTTTTTTTTCTTTCTTTATACATACATACTAGTTACGAGTATACTATCTCTTTATCAACCAGTCTATATATTAGCAGCAGACACAGTACAGTGCGGTAGTTCACGGCTGTGGCTACCTCTGTGTCGGCACTCGGCAGCCCGTCCATAATTGTATATACCACCTAACCGTGGTTTTTTTTTCTTTCTTTATACATACATACTAGTTACGAGTATACTATCTCTTTATCAACCAGTCTATATATTAGCAGCAGACACAGTACAGTGCGGTAGTTCACGGCTGTGGCTACCTCTGTGTCGGCACTCGGCAGCCCGTCCATAATTGTATATACCACCTAACCGTGGTTTTTTTTTTCTTTCTTTATACATACATACTAGTTACGAGTATACTATCTCTTTATCAACCAGTCTATATATTAGCAGCAGACACAGTACAGTGCGGTAGTTCACGGCTGTGGCTACCTCTGTGTCGGCACTCGGCAGCCCGTCCATAATTGTATATACCACCTAACCGTGGTTTTTTTTTCTTTCTTTATACATACATACTAGTTACGAGTATACTATCTCTTTATCAACCAGTCTATATATTAGCAGCAGACACAGTACAGTGCGGTAGTTCACGGCTGTGGCTACCTCTGTGTCGGCACTCGGCAGCCCGTCCATAATTGTATATACCACCTAACCGTGGTTTTTTTTTCTTTCTTTATACATACATACTAGTTAACGAGTATACTATCTCTTTATCAACCAGTCTATATATTAGCAGCAGACACAGTACAGTGCGGTAGTTCACGGCTGTGGCTACCTCTGTGTCGGCACTCGGCAGCCCGTCCATAATTGTATATACCACCTAACCGTGGTTTTTTTTTCTTTCTTTATACATACATACTAGTTACGAGTATACTATCTCTTTATCAACCAGTCTATATATTAGCAGCAGACACAGTACAGTGCGGTAGTTCACGGCTGTGGCTACCTCTGTGTCGGCACTCGGCAGCCCGTCCATAATTGTATATACCACCTAACCGTGGTTTTTTTTTCTTTCTTTATACATACATACTAGTTACGAGTATACTATCTCTTTATCAACCAGTCTATATATTAGCAGCAGACACAGTACAGTGCGGTAGTTCACGGCTGTGGCTACCTCTGTGTCGGCACTCGGCAGCCCGTCCATAATTGTATATACCACCTAACCGTGGTTTTTTTTTCTTTCTTTATACATACATACTAGTTACGAGTATACTATCTCTTTATCAACCAGTCTATATATTAGCAGCAGACACAGTACAGTGCGGTAGTTCACGGCTGTGGCTACCTCTGTGTCGGCACTCGGCAGCCCGTCCATAATTGTATATACCACCTAACCGTGGTTTTTTTTTCTTTCTTTATACATACATACTAGTTACGAGTATACTATCTCTTTATCAACCAGTCTATATATTAGCAGCAGACACAGTACAGTGCGGTAGTTCACGGCTGTGGCTACCTCTGTGTCGGCACTCGGCAGCCCGTCCATAATTGTATATACCACCTAACCGTGGTTTTTTTTTCTTTCTTTATACATACATACTAGTTACGAGTATACTATCTCTTTATCAACCAGTCTATATATTAGCAGCAGACACAGTACAGTGCGGTAGTTCACGGCTGTGGCTACCTCTGTGTCGGCACTCGGCAGCCCGTCCATAATTGTATATACCACCTAACCGTGGTTTTTTTTTCTTTCTTTATACATACATACTAGTTACGAGTATACTATCTCTTTATCAACCAGTCTATATATTAGCAGCAGACACAGTACAGTGCGGTAGTTCACGGCTGTGGCTACCTCTGTGTCGGCACTCGGCAGCCCGTCCATAATTGTATATACCACCTAACCGTGGTTTTTTTTTCTTTCTTTATACATACATACTAGTTACGAGTATACTATCTCTTTATCAACCAGTCTATATATTAGCAGCAGACACAGTACAGTGCGGTAGTTCACGGCTGTGGCTACCTCTGTGTCGGCACTCGGCAGCCCGTCCATAATTGTATATACCACCTAACCGTGGTTTTTTTTTCTTTCTTTATACATACATACTAGTTACGAGTATACTATCTCTTTATCAACCAGTCTATATATTAGCAGCAGACACAGTACAGTGCGGTAGTTCACGGCTGTGGCTACCTCTGTGTCGGCACTCGGCAGCCCGTCCATAATTGTATATACCACCTAACCGTGGTTTTTTTTTCTTTCTTTATACATACATACTAGTTACGAGTATACTATCTCTTTATCAACCAGTCTATATATTAGCAGCAGACACAGTACAGTGCGGTAGTTCACGGCTGTGGCTACCTCTGTGTCGGCACTCGGCAGCCCGTCCATAATTGTATATACCACCTAACCGTGGTTTTTTTTTCTTTCTTTATACATACATACTAGTTACGAGTATACTATCTCTTTATCAACCAGTCTATATATTAGCAGCAGACACAGTACAGTGCGGTAGTTCACGGCTGTGGCTACCTCTGTGTCGGCACTCGGCAGCCCGTCCATAATTGTATATACCACCTAACCGTGGTTTTTTTTTCTTTCTTTATACATACATACTAGTTACGAGTATACTATCTCTTTATCAACCAGTCTATATATTAGCAGCAGACACAGTACAGTGCGGTAGTTCACGGCTGTGGCTACCTCTGTGTCGGCACTCGGCAGCCCGTCCATAATTGTATATACCACCTAACCGTGGTTTTTTTTTTCTTTCTTTATACATACATACTAGTTACGAGTATACTATCTCTTTATCAACCAGTCTATATATTAGCAGCAGACACAGTACAGTGCGGTAGTTCACGGCTGTGGCTACCTCTGTGTCGGCACTCGGCAGCCCGTCCATAATTGTATATACCACCTAACCGTGGTTTTTTTTTCTTTCTTTATACATACATACTAGTTACGAGTATACTATCTCTTTATCAACCAGTCTATATATTAGCAGCAGACACAGTACAGTGCGGTAGTTCACGGCTGTGGCTACCTCTGTGTCGGCACTCGGCAGCCCGTCCATAATTGTATATACCACCTAACCGTGGTTTTTTTTTCTTTCTTTATACATACATACTAGTTACGAGTATACTATCTCTTTATCAACCAGTCTATATATTAGCAGCAGACACAGTACAGTGCGGTAGTTCACGGCTGTGGCTACCTCTGTGTCGGCACTCGGCAGCCCGTCCATAATTGTATATACCACCTTAACCGTGGTTTTTTTTTCTTTCTTTATACATACATACTAGTTACGAGTATACTATCTCTTTATCAACCAGTCTATATATTAGCAGCAGACACAGTACAGTGCGGTAGTTCACGGCTGTGGCTACCTCTGTGTCGGCACTCGGCAGCCCGTCCATAATTGTATATACCACCTAACCGTGGTTTTTTTTTCTTTCTTTATACATACATACTAGTTACGAGTATACTATCTCTTTATCAACCAGTCTATATATTAGCAGCAGACACAGTACAGTGCGGTAGTTCACGGCTGTGGCTACCTCTGTGTCGGCACTCGGCAGCCCGTCCATAATTGTATATACCACCTAACCGTGGTTTTTTTTTTCTTTCTTTATACATACATACTAGTTACGAGTATACTATCTCTTTATTCAACCAGTCTATATATTAGCAGCAGACACAG